>NC_086331.1:107638160-107940660 GCF_032445375.1 Bacillus rossius redtenbacheri | reverse complement strand
GAATTAGCCTTTTAATATGTAAGTGAAGAATGAGTATATTTTCGCGATTTTTAATTTTATCATTTAATGATCAAACGATTTATTCTACCAAACTAAGTAAATTGACAGATAATGGAACCCACGGTGCATACACTGCCAACCTAACGTATTGTCCTTTTGATCATAGTGCGCGATATGTAATTAAATTTTTTAAACCAATGACATAAATATGAATAGTAGGGTCGTAAATTAATAATAAAGATTATGCCAATATTTAGACAATAGTTGCAGAAGCTTGGTCATCGTCAATCTACCCTGAGTAGTAAGATCTTTACAATGACGTGTGTTTATGCAAATATACAACGTTATAAGACAAATACATTAAGTTAAAAATCAATATATGTTTATGTTTACACATCTGTACATCAACACGTGAGGTTTGGTAATTATAAATAAATATTCATATATTTAAACCCATGCCCTGTAGGTCCCTTTGATTTTCAAAAACATTTTGTGTACAACTACACTAAATTTATTTGGTTTCAAAACCACACGACAAAAATTAAAAATTACGTAAAATTGGCGTACTTTAATTTAAGATTTCTTTCCAGTGTTTGTTATTTAAAAACAAAGTGGTATGGTTTGCCAGTCAATATTGTGAAATAGAGTGAGGCTAAAGACCTTTAATACGTTCAAGTGATATACTGCAAATGGTAAAGCATAGATAAGGTATTTAGCCGAAGAACAGTATACATAATTTTAAATGCCCGTGAAAATTGTCAAATATATGTTTGAATTGGTGTTTCAAGATCGTAATTTATAGGATGTGGAATTAAATTTTAATAAGTTTTGGGTAAATTATATATTTATAAACTATTAAATTTAGATATGTAGCAATAAAATGTAATCATAGATAAAATATTTTAAACCTCTGTTAAATGTAACCACGTATTCAAATATTATAACTGATGTATTAGTTTCCTGAAAATATTGTACACAATGGGAAAACAAAACAACAAATAATCACTGGGGTTACAGAGCACATTGAGATATCTAAAAAATTAAAAATGAGCAGTCTAGGAGTAACACTTTGCAGCCAAAACTATTTATTTTCCTACATAAAATGTCAAAAAATATATATGTACCTATATTGACTGTATTTGTAGTTCTAGTAAGGATATTGAGCACAATGTCACTTAAAAAGATATATTAATTATGCGATTCAAACTGGTCTTTGTTATTGTGTCTCAGTGCTCAATCGTAGCAAATGGTTTCTCTTGTTTTTCTACTAGATATAGTGTCTTGATTTACTTTAACTCGAGATATGGCTATATAACTACGTATGCAGTAGCTGTCTTAATGCTACATGAAATTAATGTTAAGTACTGTATCTTGATAGTATTTTAATTTTTTAAAATTTAACTAAAATAAATAGAATTATTTCTAATTAATTAAACTGTTCTTAAAAATTTTGACTTTGCGTGTTTTTTATAAACTAGATAATATTAATTCAACAAATAAAAAATTTTGCAAGAAAACTGTCAAATGAAATAGGGAAAAACTAAATATGGAAGCCCAGTTTTAGTGTCTTTACTAAAGCGTATCGCATAAATGGATATTTATGAAAGGGCTGAACACTCGCGAAGAGGATGCAGGATGGACACTACAGCCACGCGGCAGGTGAAAGCCCTCTTCAACATTACTTAACGCTTTTATGCTCTTAATTCCCTTCTTCCGTAGTAAAGCGATGCCGCCTTCTACTAAAATCAGAACAGGAAAAGAAAACTTCCACGTTACTGACATTAGAAATCTCACGAAACAGCCCAGTAGCAGGTAGTTTGCTTATCGTAGGCGCTTTATGTAGTCCACTGTTTTCAGATGGAACGAACTTTCAGCAACGAAAAAATATGCTGACATGCAATCCACGCACGATTCACGCATTCACAGGAATCGAAAAAAAATCTTTAGTGACCCAAAATACCAAGGACATGTTTGTTTGTCAGTGTGTTCGTTTCATTTCTTTGACCTAACACCATCACTTTTGAATAAACATATCTAGTTAAAATTAAATAAAAACATTCATACAAATAAAGACTTGCTTCTTCTTTTACACTCGTCTCGTCGCAGTTATCAAGAACATGTCGATAGTAAAACTTAATCATAATTAATGTGGAACTTTTACACCAGTCAGGAAAAAAACACTATGATGACAATTCAACTGAGCTACCAAACATGCCGGACAGATGAATGTACACAGGAAGGGTACAACTAATCCCAACCTTCACTGACGAATCAGAAAAATATGTTGATGTAGAAGAAAACTGTTTGAATTTGCATATTACGTACATAAACGTCTGAAAGATTACCAACAACATATTCAAGAATATGAGAATTAATTAGTTTCTTGAATACCATGATTTAGTAGAATGGAGTGTTGGAGACACACTTCAGTTCCAGGGCACTGACTCCAGAGACAGGTGGAGACGTGGGCCCTCGGACGCCCTGCAGGGCCAGCAGGTCGGTACTCACGTGGCTGGGCGAACGCGAGCACGTTCTCGGTGCGCGCGTGGAAGTCGTCGTCGCCGTCGTCGGCGTCGAGGCGCGAGCCGGTCGCCGGGGCGTCGGCCTGCATGCCGTGCGCGTCCAGCAGCCGGTGCAGCGGAGGGATGCGCGGCAGGCGGCGGCCCGTCACGTTGGGCGCGTGGCGCAGCCCCAGCTTGGCCAGGATCTGCTCCTTGATGGCCGCCAGGCTGAAGTTGCGCAGGCCCTCGCGCAGCGCGCAGCTGTCGCAGCCGGGCTGCTGCTGCTGCAGCGGCGAGCAGCGCGCGAGGCAGCACAGGCTGGCCAGCAGGCACGCGCCGAGCAGGCAGGCGCCGCTGCCGGCCCGCGACATGCTGCAGCCACTCGACCCGGCACCCGCCGACCGACTGCGCGCCGCCGCGTCCGAGGCGGCCGTGGCTCCGTGCGCTCCCCTCCAGCCGCTCGCGGAACCCCCTTCCGGGGCATCGCGTGCCGCGCCGCCTCTGCGAGCCGTCAGCGACCATGGGACCACGCGCGCTCCCCTCCCTGCCACCCCCTTCATTAGGCCTTCATGTGCCGCGATGTCTCTACGCGCCGTCAGCGACCATGGGACCACGCGCGCTCCCCTCCCTGCCACCCCCTTCATTAGGCCTTCATGTGCCGCGATGTCTCTACGCGCCGTCAGCGACCATGGGACCACGCGCGCTCCCCTCCCTGCCACCCCCTTCATTAGGCCTTCATGTGCCGCGATGTCTCTACGCGCCGTCAGCGACCATGGGACCACGCGCGCTCCCCTCCCTGCCACCCCCTTCATTAGGCCTTCATGTGCCGCGATGTCTCTACGCGCCGTCAGCGACCATGGGACCACGCGCGCTCCCCTCCCTGCCACCCCCTTCATTAAGCCTTCATGTGCCGCGATGTCTCTACGCGCCGTCAGCGACCATGGGACCACGCGCGCTCCCCTCCCTGCCACCCCCTTCATTAGGCCTTCATGTGCCGCGATGTCTCTACGCGCCGTCAGCGACCATGGGACCATGCGCGCTCCCCTCCCTGCCACCCCCTTCATTAGGCCTTCATGTGCCGCGATGTCTCTACGCACCGTCAGCGACCATGGGACCACGCGCGCTCCCCTCCCTGCCACCCCCTTCATTAGGCCTTCATGTGCCGCGATGTCTCTACGCGCCGTCAGCGACCATGGGACCATGCGCGCTCCCCTCCCTGCCACCCCCTTCATTAGGCCTTCATGTGCCGCGATGTCTCTACGCGCCGTCAGCGACCATGGGACCACGCGCGCTCCCCTCCCTGCCACCCCCTTCATTAGGCCTTCATGTGCCGCGATGTCTCTACGCGCCGTCAGCGACCATGGGAGCACGCGCGCTCCCCTCCCTGCCACCCCCTTCATTAGGCGTTCATGTGCCGCGATGTCTCTACGCGCCGTCAGCGACCATGGGACCATGCGCGCTCCCCTCCCTGCCACCCCCTTCATTAGGCCTTCATGTGCCGCGATGTCTCTACGCGCCGTCAGCGACCATGGGACCACGCGCGCTCCCCTCCCTGCCACCCCCTTCATTAGGCCTTCATGTGCCGCGATGTCTCTACGCGCCGTCAGCGACCATGGGACCATGCGCGCTCTCCTCCAGCCACGCGCGAACACCCTTCCAAGGCATCGCGTGCCGCGCCGCCACTACGAGCCGTCAACGACCATGATGTAATCTCCACCTATTTGTCAAACCAGAAATTGACCTGCAGGCGAGCACAACTTCGTCGCTCTCTGTCAGGAGTCGCAAAACTCAAGAGAGTCGCGCACTAATTGCGCGCCCCATGAAACAACCCAAACATTACCGACTCTTCTGAACGAAGGTCTTAAAAGATTCTTCAATTTTGCAAATACCAAATCAGGTGACCTGTGTGGAAACGACTGAAAAGGAAAGTATTACGAACTCAATAAAATTTACTAAAGTAGTATAGATTTGCCGGTACTGGGACAGGTTGCAGGCTGTGGAGCCAGAGGTGATGTCCTCCATCTTGGATTGTGAAGAAACAGCGGCCATCTTGGATGATCGTGACATTGAATTTTGACCTTGACCTTTGACATTAACATTTTACCTAGACCTTTAAAATTTGCCAAAATTTACCAAAAAGACTTACAATTTACCAAAATCCGCCAAAATTTCCAGTTTTTTGGAGAAAAATTTCCCTAAAAATTTTAAAAAAAAGTTATTTATAATACAAATACAGGAAATTTTCCTTCAACAGAAGAAGTTTTCCCTCGAAATAAAGACTTTTTTATTTTTCAAATATTTTGTGACTTTTTCTCTCTCAAAAAACTGGAAAATTAAGCGAATTTTGGGAAAATTTAGGCCAATTTTGAGACATTTTAGTCTAATTTTGAAGGTTTAGTTCAAGGTCAAATGTCAATTTCATAGGTCAAAGGTCAAGGTCATCCAAGATAGCCGCCGTGACGTCACAATCCAAGATGGCAGACATCGGCTCTGGCTCCATAGCCTGCAGCCTTTCCCAGTATTGGTAATATATACTACTTCCTAAATTCAGTTGAAATATGTGTAGATTCACTAACCAGCTAACTCGCAACAAAGTAAAGTCAATTACTCCGTGACAAATGGCTGTTACCAAAAACCCTATTATGTTATTAACATAAATAATTGGCACTCGTTAATAAAATTATGTAACAAACGTACATTAAAAAATATAAGAAATTAAAAATAAGATAAATATTACAATATTTATTTTACACTTACTGGCTTCAAAGATAATGCGAACAGTTCTAGCCTAAAAGCATACAAATTATTAAATACATACATAATATATATACATAATATACATACATAATATTACCATCACATTTACAATAATTTAATCTCCTAAAAAATTGTGTATAGTAAGATTCTCAAAGACATTTATATTCTCTCAAAAATTTCCTACCTAGCCATCTACTAGGTTTTTTTTTTTTTCAGTACTCAGAAAATTTTGCCGTTCTGGGTACCTAACTTATTTAAAACGCAAAAATTATCCATTCGTATTACTTCGATGAGTAAACATTTTTTAAAAATTTTTTCAAGCATGCTGAAGTCGTAGTCACTGGCCACGAAAAACGTTTCTCCCGTCTAATGGGGAAGTTACTGCCAGCAGGTCTACACTAAAGATTTTTCTTTTGTTAACTCTACAATTTCGCCGCAATTTTAAATACACTCGGTGAGGCAATATTTCGTATATTTCGTTTAAATCTTCATGAATTTAGAAACTGTTCATTTTTCGAAGTCCCACCTGTATCTTTGATGTCTTCCTGGGTCTGGAAATAGGCTTGGCACAAGCAAAATAAAATTTAAATTGATAACTTAAAGTTTCTCTTCACATATCGTACACCCAGTGTGCATTTTCATCACTGCAGTTCTCACAGAAATCCACAGTCACACCCCATCACGGCCGTGATCACAAATGCCGTCGACCGTTATTTTATTCTCCGCGAATCCGGGGCGCGAGGCGCCAGAAACGCGGCTCGCAACTCACTCGTACCTGCGCCCGACTTCGACTGCGGAGTGCGCAAAACCATACACACGCCTGCGTCAACAGCCAGGTTTCCCCGTCATCTATCGGCACACGATCACACTGTTCTATTTCCGAATCCAATTAGCGTGGCACTAAGGGCAAATTTTGAAACTTCCCACTCAATAGTTTCCCTTATGCTTACTCTCAATTTTTTTTTTATGTTATCGTCGCTAAAGAACCACCAATAAAATACACAATAAAACTAATATAGGCCTATTTAAAGAGTTATCGCACACATTATTAAATTGCTATTACCAACATACTAGTTTCCCTTAAGAGATATTAAGAATTACAATAAAATAACTACAAAATTAAAATAGAGCACAACAAATTAAAACAACAAAAATATGCCCTAGATTTGTTGTAGCCTAGAAGGGCTACAATGGGACCACGCGCGCTCCCCTCCCTTAAACCCTATTCATTGAGCCAAAATATGCCGCTATGTCTCTCCGCGCCGTCAGCGACCTTGGGATCACGCGCGCTCCCCTTCCTGCACCTCATTAATTAGACCAAAATGTGCCACGATGTCTCTCGTGCCGTCATCGACTATGGACTATATGCACTCCCCCCCCCCTGCCAAACCCCTTCCTTAAGCCATCAATTGCAGTCATTTCTTTACGAGCCGTCAGCGACCATTAGACTACGCGCGCTCCGCTCTCTGCCTCACACTTCAATAGGCCACCATGTGCCGCAATGTGTCTACGCGTTGTCAGCAACTATGGGACCACGTGCGCTCCCGCTTTGCCACCCTCTTTATTAAGCTATCATGTGCCACGGTTACTTTATGTGCCGTGGCAGTCGTAAGACCCTGCGTGTTATCCTCACCTTCCACACCATACCATAGAGGGCATCGCTTAATGCCCGGTTTCTGTGTACCTTGAGTGACCATGGGAATATATGATCTCCCCTTTTTAGTTAAGCCATCACCCTACTCCCATAAACCCCTACAAACCTTGCTAACACCCTTATCTTTTGAAGGCATGGAGTGCCGCACCACCTTTGTGCATGCACACTGAACTACCGTGTGACCAAATGCAGTCCCCTCCCAGCCTCAACATACCCACCCAGTCTCAAGGGCATCGCCTGCCACACCCTCCCTAAGCACTGGTAGCAACCATTGAACCCTACGTGCTCTACCATCATGCCACCTGCCCCCCAGGGCATCAAATTCCGCACTGCCTCTATGCACCCTGAGCGACTATGGGACCATGTGCTCTCCCCTCCAAACCTTGTGGTCGCCACTCCCCATCGAATAAATCGTGTGCTGCGCTGGTATTTACAATTGGACCCTGTGCACTCCTCCTTCATGCCAGGCACCATTCCCTCCCCCCAGAGCATCGTGTGCCACAGCTTCTATGAAATGTGGGCGACCATGGGACAAAATGCAGTTCCCTCCCACAATTGCTTTCCCCCGTCCCCATCGAAGGCATTGCATACTGAGCCCCACTATATGCACCGGTAGCAATTATTGGACCCCACACACACTTTGTTCAAACCCAGACACCCATCCCTACCCCCCAGGGCATCGCGTGCCACTGCCTCTATGTGCTGTGGGCGACCATATGCACTCACCTCCCAGCATTTCTGTTGCTCTTCTCCATCAAAGGCTTCGCATTTCGAACTGCTTTTACGCTTTGTGAGCGATTATGTTACCATGATCACTTTCCTCCCAGCTTTGCTGCCCCCCCCCCCCCCAACCACCCGAGGGCATTGCAGCCGCACCACCGTTAAGCGTTGTTAGCGATAATGGGACAATGTGTCCCCCCATTCTATTGGAAGGCATCGCATGCCACACCATCCTACGCAACCTGAGCGCCATAGAACCACGAGTGTTTAGTTTCTAGTTTACTCGCCTATCACGAAGATGAATGTTCCATTTCTGGAAAAATACCTAGTGATGCCTACTGCCTTTCTATGGCCACCTTTAGGGCGAGAATGCCGGGGCGCCAGTTAATGTGTAGTTGCCCGTGCACCAACTCACAGAGCAATGAGACTCTGGTGACCTCTGAGGCGTGAAGTCACCACGTGACTTGCACACAATACCTAGTGTGTAGACCAGACAGGTACCCCGGGGTGTTAATTCCCCCCCCCCCCCTCCAAACCAAGGTTGCTACTAACATTTTGGCATGACAGTCAGAGCACTGGTGTGAGTTATTTATTGAATACACAAACTTTACATAAATCACACACTTCCTTGACCAGTTCCCTGCATGATGTTGAAGACTTGTTGTTGCACGTCACGAGATGGAGGGCGGAAGTAAATCCGGTCTGTTAAACATCGCGGGATCTCCTGCACTACGGGTGCTATGGCTTGTCACAGCACTGAACCACGCGGGATAAATTCCTAGGCACTCTAACGTGTGTGCGAGAGAGTACAGTGGTGCACATCATACTACATGTTGCATGAACAATTACCCTTACACAATACTTCATACAGAAAACATTATGCTGCACAATGTTAGGTGTGCTGGGGAGAGTACAATGATGCACACTTCACAAGGCACGTTGAGATATGCACATTTCCTTATTCGAGACACATTATGCTGAGCAGTAGCGTAGCCAGGATTTGTGTATGGGGGGGGGGGTTAAGAAGCATGGTCCCCCCCCCCCCCTATTAAAGCGGGGGGGGGGGGTGGGGGGGTCCTCCCCTGGAAAATTTTGATTTTAAGGTGTAAAATAGTGCTATTTGAACAGTTTTCGATACTTAACTTTAAATATTGTAATGGTAAAAATATTATTAATTTTTTAATAAAAAATTGTTTAAGTGATGAATTAAGAAATTAATTAAAGATATTTTAATCAATCCAAGTGCCTTGTCCACGTCTCACACAAAATCATAAATCATGCTCGAAGCTCGACAGTACAAAAAAAATTGAATAAAAATGGTTGGGTTTCGGCAGAACTGGCCTATTCCTGGAAACAATTAGCTTTAGCTTGGAGAGTTACCCAGTCACCACCTGCTTATAATTACCGCGCTGGTTAAATACAATAGGTGTATAAGATATTTGAAAACTTGGGACCCGTCACGGCGTCACAACCTTATATCTTCAGCTCGCGACAGGGGTAGGGGAAGGGAAGGAGAATCGGTAGGACCCGCTTACTCTTCCCCTCCAGTGCAGTGGCCGGTGATAGCAGTAAGACACCCAGGCTTTTAGCTAACCTGCTTTCAGATAAGAAAAAAAAATTGTTATGGGGGGGGGGGGTTAGAACCCCTAACCCCCCCCCCCCCCCGGCTTCGCCCCTGATGCTGAGCACCCTTAGGTATGCTGGAGTGAATACAATGATGAACATTAAGGCGTGCGAACTGAAGTTGCCTTATAAGGTGTAGCATCTTGGAGGGAAACTCACGCAATTCCATGTGGGCGATTAAAGTACGGGAATGGATAGTTTTCTACCCTCAATTAACTAAATATGCGAGCGAAGTTTAATAAGGTCAAATGACCGAGTCCATTACAATGAAGCCTGCAACACCCTCGTGTTCCAGGTGAGATTACATAGTCCACCATATAATGTTTGAAGTTGCATGTTATTAATTAGTTAAAATGGCCGATATATGAAATGGATCGTGTGAGTGGGACCGTGGGACTGAAAACAATGATTAAATAAGAACTTACTATGGATGTTACTGGATGTTGCTAGCAGAAAGTTTAAGGCCCCGCAGTGCGCGAGACTCGTCCACACCTGGTGGCAACTGAGTCGGAACTGCTTTCCTCTGGTGGGAATGACTACCGCCAGAGGTAGTTTTGGCAGGAGACACATCAATCTGAGGCCGGGTCTAGGTCATGTTTATGTAAGCAAATAAACACTTTACATAGGTTAGTAAATTAATAAGTGGTGGGTAGCTTAACTCCTATAAAGACACAGCAAGTTGGAAAAACAGAACATACTTCCGGCGACGACTATCGCGCGGGAGACAGCCAACCCAGCGTTTGAGGCTGAAGCATTGTTTTTCGTCACAACTCCATATTACTGAGTTACCCCCCCCCTCCCCAAATTACTGTTGCCCTTAATGTCGACAAGATCTTAATATTAAACACCAAGCCCACATGACTCATCACATGAGTAACCAGCTGGACATAGTGTGACGTGGACGATACTTTGTGAAGTACTTTGGCGACGAATTGTTAACAATTTTGTTGCCGCCGTAATGTGTGTGTTGTGGCGGCCTTTGAACACGGCGTGGAAAGCAAGGTTTCAGAGATGGCAAACATACAGCCCCGCACCACACGGGAACTGGGGCTGGGGAAGGTATCTACAATGGCCTATGGCAGGGAATCATTCAAACACTTGCCTGGAGTGATTTCAGAAAGCCACAGGCCAGGACCGAACCAGAGTCCTCCTGCTGCACCACCTCGGTCAGTTTACTATATTATCACAGGTTAAAGGGACATAATACGGTAGTGCAGAGGAGCACATAGTTTACACCTACCAGGCACGAAATTATGCTGCAGATTATTTAAACACCCTGTTACAGGAAACAACTGAACATTTTCGCTATGTAATTTTGCAAATTAATAAAAAATCGTTAGACTACACAGGTTGCCTACTTTAAAGACATTTAGCACTTGCTAACCATTTACTTCCAGCACTTCAACATGATCAAAATCGAATTTTAAAAACCTTCACTGAATGATTTATTTTCTAATGTGATGCACCACCTCCCTGTTATGGGTGTACGAACTAGAAAATTATGTGTGGAAGTGTTAAGACATATAGTTATTCGAGTATAGTACCACACCGTGCAGATTTTAGAGCAATTACTCTCGACTATTAGAGAATTGCAGCACGTATTCCCACTTCTGCAAGGAGTAACAAGTGATTACATAGCCCCTCTAACTCAAAAACTCTCCATTTCCATGTGGTATGAGATGGAAACACTATGTTGCAAGTGGCTAATGGAGTAAGGACAAATTGGCATGTGCAGACTTTCTTTGCCAAAAAATAACCTCTAGCGATGTCGCTGGCAGTTAGTCCAAATGTGCCTGCATCCCTTGCTGGATTTGTGCTTGTTTGTGAGCCCTTGGCTCACTCATAACAGTGGTCGACTATGGTTGGTAGATCTCTGGTGGGCAGATCTGCTAGGATGAAGGCCATCTGGTGTTCTCTCAATCTAGAATGGCGGTGACAAGCTGGGGTGAAAACACTGTGGCATAGTCAAAAGTACTCCAGGTGGCCAGTGAGAAGCCCTGGCTCTGCCCTCACAGATGTTTGTAGTTGGATTCGAGTAAACATGGTTGAAGCCTCATGATTGAGGTAGGCTTTGGAGGTTCTTAGGACAGTGCAACCTAGGGAGAGAACCAGCAGGACAGCAGGACTCATCATGGAGCATGACAGTAGAGGTGGGGGGCACCTAGACCCCACACAGGTTCTACCCATTGGTCCAACCCTGTGGTATGCTGTGGGACTGTGAGATGGTTTCATGCTCAACACTATCAGGAGTGATATTTCCTCTGGCTTCACACCAAAAGTTGGGCATGGCAAATCTTGACATTATGAACAGCTAAAGGAAATTATTCCAGATTTTTCTTTTTTTCCATAAAATGTTTGATAGTTTGTACATGTTAGGGTGCAATTCATTTCGCTGAGGTGAAAATGTATTCAGAGAGAAACACATCTCAAGAGAGAGTACAGTTTTGGGCGGGAATAACAAACACCTACATGATATATGGCAGTGACATCAGAAAACCTGTTTACATGCAGGTCTAACCAGAGTAGCTTACTGTTTACTCTGTAAATCCGTTTGTCTATAATTTCGTAGCCGCACTGGCTTAGCATTAATAGTAAATTGATCAACCATTGTGAAAAATTGTTAAAACAAAATGTCCTTTCAACAAGGTACACAATTATAAAACACTGTGCATGGCTAAATGCTGGAAAACATTTATTAGAAAATGTTAGCGTGGAAAGACAATTAGAGTGATGCCAATACCAAAAGAAAATTACACATATTTTTGATTTAAGCATTTAATAGCAGTGTACTATCCTAACACTATTATAATCATGTAGTTGAATAATATGCACATGGACAGTAGAATAAATGTGTTAAGCACATGGTTGTCCGTCGTGCATGGTAAATAAATGAGATTCCAAAGATAAAACTATATGTTCACTACTTAAAAGCATCACTGCCTGGTACATAGATGGACTTCACGTAGCAATAGTAACAAGTCCAGGTATGCAAACCCTTATGGCGACGAGCCCTATAAATTCACAGCTGGTTCTGAAGTACTTGATACCTATAGATTCTATGCTTGCGAAACGAGTCTTTCTGGGGGCCTGGCCTCACCAATCACAGCCACCAAAAGCATTAAAGCACTGCGTGCAAAGCACTGGACTGGCGTGACTGAGCAAGGTGACTCGATGGTAGAACGCTGGATCTGAACTCAGGAAAGTCCAATTTGAACCGTTCCGGCCATCCTTTTTCTCTGTTTCCCTGGGATCACTCCAACCATATACTGGGATTGTTCCCTATCATTAATCTGTTCTATTTGAATGCCTCTAGATAACCTTGCAGCCAAAGAGACGTTTAGCTGGCATGCAGATTTTTCTTCACCAATACATATCCATGGGACTTTCAGCAGTGATTTACTTTTTCATTGTAAGTTGTTTAGTACTTATTACTATTCTGCTGGTGTATTTAAGAGGCCAAATGTTATAATCAAAATTAAAAAAAAAGACCATTTGAGAAACAAAAATAATATAAATAAAATAACTTTCATTGGCATCGAACATCGTGTATGTATTGCTCAAACATTAGACATGTCATTTACTAAATCACAGTTTTTGAGTAACTTTCATTATCATTCAAGATATCAAGGCATATTCAAGAATTTTCGCACTGCTGCAAAGCATAAATGGAGTGTAAACAATTTAGAAATAATTGTTTGCTTGAGACTACTTAACTTTCCCATGAATTCTTAACCTTACCTTTGCTGTTAACACAAAAAAAAACATCCAGAAATGTGGTGGAGCAATTCTGCACTTCAGAAAATGGGACTGGCAATAAGACTGTTTCACATGATTTATTTATTATGGTTCATTGGGAAATCAATTGATTTCACTTTTAAGAGAGATATTTGTTAACAGTTGAATATCCTTGCCTTCATGACATCTACAAGCTAACAAAAGCATATCATAATCTATTACCTACTGATTATTATAAGTTAAATTTATGGTGAACAAATTCTATGTTGTACCCTTCAATCAAAAGTAAGGTACCTAACACATTGAACCTTTCCCCCCTCACTCCAAAGTCGCCGCGACACTGCTGTTAATAGCACCAATATATCATGCTTATTTCACTCAACTCCTCCAAAAGTCAACTGATGTATGCAGAAATTCACATCTGGGGGAAAGAGTGGAAACAATAAACAAAGTAATTAGTTTCAACGTCTTGTCCACTTTGAGGTTATGGGGGAAGTAGGGGGAAGGAAGGGGAAGAAGTAAACTATTGAAACCAAGTCAAATCATTAATAATGCAAGACTTTTTTTTAATAAATGCTGATGGAACTACAGTTAAATATAATTTGAAAAGAAAAAAAAGTAGTGTAAAAATATGGCAAAAGCAGTGCAAAATTTCTGTGTAAAAACATAGAAGCAATGCAAAATGTCAGTATCAAAAGTTATGATATTTCTAAAAGTCAGTATTACATGTTAATAATTGCCTTTCCACCCTTAAAATTTGTATTCTATAGCCTCAAGATGTGATGATACGGATCAGCAAAAGCTGATTTTGCAGATATTTAATTGAATCGACGTTTCTGCTGATTCACAATATGCTTGTTAATTTTAGGCCAATATTAGGTACTGAAAAATAAAAGTGTCTGCCATAACCTAAAAATCCACAATTACCCTTTTCACTTTTTGTAGGACTACATCTCGCTACTACTACTACTACAACTCGCATCATTTCTTAGCTATGTGTGCCAGCCGTACATATCAAACTTAAACATCCTGTGCTTTAATAAAGTTCTTGAATTTCATAAATCGTAAATAAATATATCACCGTCACAGTAAAGTTAGATAGGAACAAAACTTGACTTATTTACAACATGACTACCACTACTACAAACAACAGAAAATATCAACTGCTTAAATTGCAAATAAATGTTCGTAATATCATGACAGAGACTTTTTTAACTAACGTATGTCAAGTTTTCAAAATTAAATTAAAAAAATAATGCAATAAAATAGGGCTTCACATAACATAAATTACTTTTACTGTTTCCTGTACAAAAGGACCACATGAAAAACATTTCCGTATAAATGATGTGAATTTTTTACCCTGCACAAGTTAATTTGGTATTAGAATTGCTGTTCATGAATTGTAAAAATGTACAAAGTCTCAGTCTTGCACATTTTAAATTATCTTTTAAACTTTGTATTTCATAAATCAATATATTTCATAGTTACCTATCCCTAAAATTATCTTATTTTATATAATTATGTATTATATAATTAAATATTCCAGCCTCCATTCGCAAATACATGTTTCATTAAGCAACTAACTGGTCAGCAACAAACAAATATAAACCAGATAAAAATATGAATTAAAAAAAGAGGTTATTTTTCGTTTATAAATTGAATAAGGAGAACATTTGTTTTGTGACTAAACACAATTATGCAGTTGCGGATATCAGTTTTAGAGAAGTTTATACAAATAAATAAGTAATTTCCGTACAACAGAAATTAGGTCTTCTGCTGAAACGTACCTGTGTGTACCAGGTACTAGTGTTACACATCTGAGAGACTTTCCAGCACATGTGGAATTTTTTATAACATTAGAAGACATTGAAAATTTAAGAATGTTTTCTTAATAAAAATCTAGGAATTGTGCAATTGGTGTTAGTTTAGCTAAAGTTTTCTATAGTAACTATGTTGAACTGTTTATTGTAAAATGTTAAATGACAGAAAACTTTAAGCAACCACTAACTAGTTTAAAAAAAGATATCCCATTCAATTCATCATAGGTTATCTTTCTTTTTAATTAACTTTTGCTTACTAAAAATAAAATACATGTGCATTTGCATTACAAGCTTTTCTATGAATGAGACACTTTGGGTAATTTAGTAAATTTTTAAAAATGCTTCAAACCAAAATGTGACTTCCCCCGTATCGGCATATCTGAAAAATTTTCTGAATCGGTACAGCTCTAGCCTATGCATAAAATAAGAATTTTTTTTTGTAATAACAGTAAACTACCCAAAAAATTCCAAAATAAATCATGTCTACATGTACATGTGATCATCTCTATAACCTTCATACAATTAAAACAACAAATTAAAATAAATTGCTGTTGAATCATACATCACATAGTAAGTACTATATAAGGAAGCAGCATGCAAATTCCTAACATCTGGCATAAACAGGGCATAAATATGTTTCTAGATGTTACAAAATCAACTAATTTACATGTTAACAAGGGTACGAGACTAAACGGACATGAAATATAAAATAATTTTTTCTTGTATTATGAACAATTATTTCTTATTCTAAAAAATAAAATTACTAAACTTCTTAGTGTAAAGAAAAAAGACGATAGGTTAATTATAGGGATCAGCCGAGACTCAAAAACTCAAGTCTAGTAGAGCAAGTAGCTTCAGATCAACTCAGCTCGAAAGTCTACAATGGCAATCACTGTTTTGCCTACACAAAAGTAATACAGCATGTATGAAAATCATATCTTTGACTACCCAGACCAAATGGCAGTTTTATTATTTTCTGCAATTTATGTTACCATGTTTTATCGCATAATTGTCGCACATTTTATCATAAAATCAAGTTTGAACAGTAAGGGTGCGACTTTTATAAGAAAAAGCATTTTTTGTTAGGTAAAGTTATTCCTACAAACAAAACCTATTCATGGAAAGTATACAAAAGCACGCCAAAAAATTGAAATTAATAAGTCATGAACAAACACATTTTGTTCAACTTTAAATATAAAAATGAAAACTGTGACCCGAACGTGAGTCGGCATCAATGCATAACTCTCATCGTAGTACACACAAAGAAAGAGTGCGGGATATCAAATTTAGTTAATTCGGCACTAGACACAGTGCGTACGTTGCATGCAATCAGCGAGCTATTGATATTTATATTCAACTAAGTACACATGCTCTATACGGCAATAAACATAACCAAACATGAATAATGCCAAATAGTGCTGGCTGCATTCTTTAAAAGCGGTACACAGCAGCTATGAAGATGAACAAATAAAGGTTGTAACGTTTGAAAACATTTTTAAATAAATATAGTTTAAAAAACTAAAGAAACATGCTTTTAAAGATTATCAAACTAAAAAGTAAAAAATAATTTATGACAATAGTATATAAGCAATACTAGTATAAATGAGAAAAAAGCTTGAGGCGCTTTGTGCCATATTTTTTGTATATTAAGCGCCCCATGCTTTTTTCTCATTTATACTAGTATTGCTTATATACTATTGTCATAAATTAAATTTTAAAATTATTTTTTACTTTTTAGTTTGATAATCTTTAAAAGCATGTTTCTTTAGTTTTTTAAACTATATTTATTTTTAACTTTTTAGTTTGATATTCTTTAAAAGCATGTTTTTTTTTAGTTTTTTAAACTATATTTATTTTTAACTTTTTAGTTTGATATTCTTTAAAAGCATGTTTTTTTTGTTTTTTAAACTATATTTATGTATAATTATCATAGGAAAATGAGTTACCGACACTACCTATTACCATCTGAGATAACTATTAGGAGTTGCAACGTCACAAAGAAATGGTAAAGTCTCTCCGAATCATTTACAGTTAGATGTATGGATATAATCTTAGAATTTACCGGAAAAAAAAAAAACATTTTTTTTTTCGGCGTGGCCGGGAGTAGAACCCACGATCGCTGAATCCGTAAGCTGACGTCACAGAAGTCGCGCGCCTTAGACAGCTCGGCTAACGAACGTCATGAGATTGGTGGGACATTTTACAGTGATGAGGCACTCACTCTTAGTCGAAAGAGTTACAGACGGACAGACAAACATACAGGTGAAGCTAATATAAAGCATGTTAAGAAAATTTACACATCAGACGTCGTATTTCTCTGTTAATTAAATAAGTATGCTGTAATATCCGAATGAACGTTAGATTTTTATTTTAAAATACACTGTTTTATACGGAAAAATTACCTACACAAAACACTCTGAATCTAACAGCAGGACCAAAAACATCATGCAACGTTTATGTGAGAATTTTTTTCTCCAAATTTCGACACCCTAAAATAATGGAGCAGAGATTATGCGATAAAACACGGTATTACATATTTTACATGCAGTAAAAAGTGTTTTTTAAAAGATGACGTCCACCATGGCTGTGCCCTCCCTTAAGCCAGATGTGCCTCGCCTGCTTCAGGCCCCTTCTCCTCCCAACATCACCCTCTATTCAATTTGCCCGCCAATGGGGGCAACGTGCATGTGTGCTTGTGTATTGCATTACGAACTACAGCAAGAGGGTACAGTCAAGCCAGTGGTAATAGTAAATAATATTGTAAACTTTTTCTTTTACATTATGAGTGTTCATGTTCTTTCAGGTTCGTAAGCAAATCAGACATTATTACATTTAAGTTGCAACTTAACAGCTATGGACCGGAGCTGTGAATGTTTTATGTAAATTGTTAAATGGGTTTGAGGCTTGAATAATTACGTTGTAAATTTTAGAGTGGTTGCATGTTTAACATCAGTACGTTAACGGCACGTTTCAGGCGGTATAACGGTTCATGCCATTTGGCATCACAAGCACTGTTCAGCTACCTTGGGGGCCATGATTCCTGTCAGTCGCTTTGCATATTCACGTGAGGTAAGCCACATCCTGCTCACCAAGGACTTCATCTTTCACATGGGAGCCATTCCACCTCAATTCAGGCAGTTAGCAAGATAATGTGTCAGGTCACCATCTCAGATTTGCTTTAAAAAATTACAGCAGTTACAACCAGTGCAGACAAGAAGTATGCCAAAAGGATTTTGTCCCAAAAATTTTTTTCCCCATGTTATAGCCTTTTGAAGTTGGTTCAAAATCAAAAAAGGTGGAAAAAGAGGTGTTTTTTAAATGAGCAGCATTTCAAAACTATTTTACTGATTTTGTTGATTTTTTTTTATTTTGTACCTATTATAGTGAACTACAGAGTGGAATAGTTCCAATGAGCCCAACGACAATATCTTAAAGGGGGGGAAACTAAAAAATTTGGCAAAAAATTTAGATTTTTTTGGATTTTCAAAAAAAAAATTTATGTGGAATAATCAATTTTCATAAAAAGTAATTCTGGTAATATGTAGACCTATTACAGTAGTTTTACAGGAAAAATTGTTTTTAATTCTATGATGCATGGAATTATTAAAATTTAACTTTAAAATTTTCAAAATTTGACAAAAGTGCCATTTTTGATTGAAAATTACTGAAAAACCCCATATTTTAAAAATCTGAAAATTTGTAACTTTGTAGTCCTCACCTTTATTAATAGCATGAACTTTGTTGGATAGTGTGTTTTTGCCTGTAAACATTTCTAGAATTTTTTGAAAATGTAATGTCATTACCTTTTGTATGTTGTGCATGCTCAATTAATAAATGTTTTGTTGGTATCTAAATAGTATGTGATAATTTGTAACTGGTTTTGTATGAGGGGAAACCTTGGGAAATATGAAGGGGAAGTCCCTATCTGAATATTCCCAGGCGCTTGCTGTAAGGGGAATCCCTGGTAGCTTGAGGGAAATCCCTGGTGACCATAGGGGGAATCAACTACAAGACTACAAGGGAATTCCCAAACTTTTGCTGTTACAGTTGTGTTGTGTGTGTTCATGGGTGATGTTCAGCTAGAGAACTAAATCATGTCTGACTTTCATAGTACGGAGAGAATTAAATGTGTGGACTACATTAAAAGGCACAAAAAAAAGTGTGTATAAAAGTAAATGTGTGAGGATGTGTAAGGTGAATGATTTAGCAGATGATATTCAAAAGTTTGTGGGTGTATCTGTTTCAGTAAATAAAAATGATATTTTGTGTAGCAACTGTGTTACTTTTTATAAAAAGAAATTTCTGGAACTTGCTGAAGATGCAGAAGAAACATCCACATCAGAGAATTTTATTCCGGAGGATGAACTAGTAAGTGTTTTAAATAGCAGTCTCATTAAAACATTAAATGTAGAAGTATCACCATTGAAATCCCCTTTAGAGGTGAGATTGGATAGGAGAGAAGGTTATGCGAGGAAAAAGAAGATAAAATTAGTTGATGAGTTAAAAACTTCTGCTGTGAACAAATTACAAGACATATATCACGTGCATCTTTCAAGTGAGTCTGATGATGAAATGCCTGTGTGTGTCAATTGTAGTCTATGGTTTTCGAATATTGACTCAGCTCTTCATACTTGTAACTACAATGGAAAAGTACAGCTACTAACATTGGTACCACAAACATTTAGTAAAACTGTATTGAAGGAAAAATTACCTTCAGTGTCAAAGTACCTCATTGATAAATGTCGCACAGTTATAAAAAATAAGGGAATTTATGCTCAACCTGACCCCTATAGTGGACATCCTTTACCTACACAGGTACAAGATCTAGCATTATCATATTACCTAGAAGATAGTAAAGACTGTTCAAGGGAAAGTCCAAACAAAAAAGATGTTATTTGCATTAAGGATGGTAATGGCGAGAAAGTAAAAAAGGTTAAAAGATTCATGACAAGGTCCATCAAAGAGGCATACAAAGCATTCAAAAAAGATAATCCTCTTATAGAAATTAGTCTTTCAAAGTTTTATGCCTTACGACCAAGATGGGTGAAAATTCAGCCAGAACAGACTGTGTGTTCTTGTATTTACTGCAGTAACATGCAACTTATCTGTGTAGCTCTTCGAAATGTAACAAATAACCAAATTGATGAAGACTATCTTCTACTGAAGTGTTTGTGTGACGAAACAAGGAATGAAGATTGCTGGCTCGAGGAGTGTGGTGACTGTCCTGGCACAGAAACATTAACTGTTGAAAACTTTGGCTTGGATGAAGGGGAAGAAGTTACATTTGCGATTTGGGAACATGGTGACCTCATAAAAAAAACTGTATCTGTAAATAATTTTCTGGAACATGTAAGGCATTGGGTTAAAAAAGCTATTCCTCACAGTTACATTAGGAAAATACAAAGGGAAGGAATAGCTGAAGCAAGAAGTTCTGTCCAACAAAATAATGCTCTTGTTTTACATTTTGATTTTGCTGAGAACTGGTCAGTTGTATTGCCTGATGAAATCCAAACTTACCACTGGCAAACTGATCAGCTTTCACTGTTTACCTGTGTTGCATACTTTGGTGCGGAAATAAGAAGTTTTGTTATAGTATCTGATGATATAGCTCACGACTCTGCTCACGTTCTCTGTGCTTTAGAGGTTATAAAACTGGAAATTTCAAAATTTTGTCAGTTAGAACTTTTGAGTTCAATAGTGTACATTACAGATGGGGCAGCTGGACATTTCAAAAATAGGTTTCAGCTGTATGAACTATGTAAAAATACTCAAACTGTTGAAAAAAAATGGATTTTTTCTGCTACAGGGCATGGCAAAAGTGCATGTGATGCAATAGGTGGTTTGTGTAAACACTTTGCAACTAAGTTCAATCTTCGGGCAGAGTGTGTTAATGCCATTAGAGATTCTGCTTCATTTGTTGCTGAAGTAGGTAACCTTGTACCAAAGATAACTCTATTGGCTCTTGAAAGTAAAACAATTCAAACGTATAGGTCATCTAAGGAAAAAGAATGGGCTACTGTAAAACCAGTTGTTGGAATACAATCTAAACATTACTGGCTGATTAAAAATGAGACATACATGGGACGCACAATTAAAGATAAAATAGAAATAGTTGTACAATCTAACCAGATTAAAACACATTATTCAATAAATGATTTCCAAGTAGGCCAGTTCGTTGCTTGTGTATACGATCAGAATTGGTGGATGGGACAGATCACTGGTGAACGACATGACAGTGTCTTTTATACATCCCCATGGTCCAGCTAAAGGGTTTCAGTGGCCACAGGAATCTGGAAAGAAGAAGGATGAATGTCCGGTGCCACTACAAAATGTTTTGTTAGCAGTAAGCAATCCTACTCCACTTGGACAATCAGCAAGACTCCACACTTTCGACAAAGCTGAGTTGATGAAGATCCAGCAGATCTACTGTCTTTAATCAGCCAAATAATATTTTAGGAAGTTTGTCAATATATGTTACATATAGTTGAGGAAGGGTAAGCAGTCTACATATAATTAATTATAGGTACATATTGTTGGTTTCAATTTTACTTTGAAATTTTGGTTTTCATGCAAGTTAAAGAGTATGCATATGTATTATATGTGTGTATATGTATTGTGCATATTATGTTAATGTGATAATGTATACACAGACTCTCCTTTTGTAATTCCCAAGGTTTCCCCAATTTACAAATTACATCTCACTTTTTGGAAACTAACAAAACATTTGTTAATTGAGTGTGCAGACCTTAGAAAATGTAAGAAAATTACATTTTCAAAAAATTCTAGAAATGTTTACAGGAAAAACACACTATCCAAAAAAGTGCATGCTATTACTAAAGGTGAGGACTACAAAGTTACAAATTTTCAGATTTTTAAAATATGGGATTTTTGAGTAATTTTCAATCAAAAATGGCACTTTTGTCAAATTTTGAAAATTTTAAAGTTAAATTTTAATAATTCCATGCATCATAGAATTAAAAACAATTTTTCCTGTAAAACTACTGTAATAGGTCCACATATTACCAGAATTACTTTTTATGAAAATTGATTATTCCACATAAAATTTTTTTTTTGAAAATTCAAAAAAATTCAAATTTTTTGCCAAATTCTTTAGTTTCCCCCCCTTAAAGATATTGTCGTTGGGCTCATTGGAACTATTCCACTCTGTAGTTCACTATAATAGGTACAAAATAAAAAAAAAATCAACAAAATCAGTATAATAGTTTTGAAATGCCGCTCATTTAAAAAACACCCCTTTTTCCACCTTTTTTGAATTTTAAACCAACTTCAAAAGGCTATAACATGGGGAAAAAATTTTTTGGGACAAAATCCTTTTGGCATACTTCTTGTCTGCACTGGTTGTAACTGCTGTAATTTTTTAAAGCAAATCCGAGATGGTGACCTGACACGCTCCTGCCTGAATTGAAATGGAATGGCTCATAACCGATACTTTTCACTCCAGCTTGTCTAACTATTCTTAAATGCTTTTGTATATTCCCAGAGCTTACCTCGGAGACACGACTGCTGAATTAAGTATGTAGGAATCTGCTAGCCAAACTTTGAAACAAACCTGCAGCTAGTCTCCAGACAACCAGCTGAACACCACCTAATCCGATGAACTAGGTATCGTTTTTTTTCATTAGCTGAAAGGGCACCCAATCAGAGTGCAGAGGAGGTTAAAATTCTCCGTGATAAACAGGCAACGAGCTGGGCGCAGACATTTAGAGTTAGCCATACACAGTTTGGTGTACATCACCCTTCAAGATATGAAACTCCCAGTTTCAGGAAGTAGCTAGTTAAGCAGTACAAAGGTAATCCTATTCGATACACTTTTGTTGTGCAAGTGCCCTTGGTAAATGTACAGTTTATTTTTTTTTGCCTGTCCATACACTATTAATACATTGGCCATTCCAATGAATGTAATGTCTCCCGTGCTACTGCTGTTTGTCGAATCTGTAATCGCAGCACCGTACTAACTAACACGTCAACACTGTGCTTATACCCAAAGCAAAGCATGTAAATGTACCACAACCAACTATGCAGTGTGCTGTACACCAGAATTCTGGCTGCTGATGCAGATGAGTAACTCTTAAATGTATGAGTCCGGCTTGTCGCCTGCTTCCCCTGGAGTGTTTGAACATCCCTGCGCAGAGATTGTGCATCCTTTCAGTCTCTTGAAACCTGCCAAATTCAAATTTGTGCACTATTGTTGGTGCCTGTAACTTTGCAGGGTCGCATTTACAGATATATGTTTCTTAACAAAACTTGTTTATTTTGGCATTCCCTGCCACCCATTAATGTTATGCCCCACTATTTGTGATGTGGATAAAAAAAAAGGCTATTTCTTTAGTCTCTGTTTAAAATGTATTAATGTATGATAACAGGAGAGAAATATAATGCAATGTGATTTCTATGCTAGCTTTACAGCAGAAGTCTAGTATGAATATACCTAATTGATTGGCAGTTTTGTACACCTATCCCTCACTTAGCACGACTAATTTGTTCCTAAAAATGCCCATGTTATACGAAATCACGTATTCTGAAGCATTAGTTTCCATAAATAGCAAGGCTAATTTACTTAATGTGTTCCAAAATTGTGTAGGAAAATATACTTTACGTAATATAAATGTGAATAACACTCAACTATAAATATGTCACACCAATTATCTTTATATGCCTCCCATTGCACTTTGTATGACAAATACGACACTGCGTAACGGGAAATACGTGGTTATGTACCTTTCCAAACCATCCTTTATTGACAATGAAACCGATATTACTGTCTGGATAATTACATTTTAATTTTTCAAAAATTAAAGTCCTTATTCACGTATCTCCACCTGGTTAACATCAATCCTGTCAGGACAATGATTTTTTTTTTTTTCATTGCAACATTCATTTAACAACCTTTTCCACGTGAAGCATCTGTTCATTTCTGTTCTGGTATTTAATGTCAAATATATTCTCGATAGTACAGCATCAGACTTATATAAACTTTTGGTAAGAGTCCTTATTTTGTACGATTGTGCACACAGTTGACTTGCTTAAAACTAAAGTGCGACCAACATAAGGGTGGCCTTCATGACAATCTGCATGCCGTAATACTTCTAGTTTTGTCTCAAATACTTGAACACGATGCATTACGAGTGATCAAGCACGTACAGTTACCGGCAGCTGAATGGGCAGGCGTTGCTTTTTTTTTGTAAATTCCCTGCCACTGGCTAGACTGAGTTCATGGCCCCTTTTATGGCCAGGCAACAAAGGTATGGCACAGCGGCATACGCGTGGACATAAAAACATTTGGTCCTTTACACTCCATAGCCGCAATTTAACTTGCCATAGCTGGTGTTTGTACAACAGCCGATAGCGTTAACAGACCTGTGCGCGCATCTCTTCCCCCCTTGTTTGGCTAACTGTATTCCACGGCACATCTGTTGTTTACAGAAGTTGAAACAGACTTCGTGGCGTCGTGCTAGACTATTTTTTTTTTGCGTGCCTAGATTTCGTGCTAACTGAAATTTACAGACGTGCTATTCAAGTCTGGGGCAGTAAAATTCACATCGTGTTAAATGAATCCGCGCAATCTGAAGACATGCTAAGTGAGGGATAGGTGTACTTGTGAGTTTTGTATGAGAATTAACTATGAACATTTAATTCATTACCACCAGCCATGGATTGAACATAATTGGTGTTTCGGCAGTTTTCCAGTGAAAAGAAACTTGTCTGAAGAAGGCCTATCTAAAAAAAACTATTACAATATTGCCACCACTCCAAAATCAGTACATGCGAAGCAACATGTGAAAAACTAGTTAGTACATGAAACAAGGAAAAAGCAATTTAAAGAAGTGAGGTGACGGAACAAAATGCTACAAAATAATCCTCTTAAAAAAGAAGATCAGAAGATAAAATATTTTAAATAACTGGAATATAATTAACCCAACAAAGAATAAAAATAAAATCTGCAACCAAGCTGGTATTAGTGATAATTTGTGTGGCACAATATGGCACTCGTTATGATTTGTACGCTAAATAGCTTTGCAAAATATTTAACATAATGCATACACTGTATGCACTTTTCAAGAGTTATATATATTTATTTACACTTTAGTTCAGATGGAAAAACACTTTTCAAAGATGTACAATTCGGATTACCAGCTATTATATATAGTTTTTGGCACTCGGGTAAGTTCGTACCTAAATAATTTTAGATTTTTCTAGTTGCACCAAACAACAATATATATTTTTAAACAGGCATAGAGCATAAAACAATATACAATCATAGAAGAAATGGACAGGTTACATAAAGGAACTTAAAAGTAAAATTAATGATATGTTTCCTACCATTAATTCTGTAATATCTGCAAAATATAAATTAGTACTTAATGCCATGAAAACTAATAAAATGTCAGCCCTGAAACACTGTACAAATTATGCACCTTAGTACAAATTTAATAAATAAGAAAAATAAGTCATTGTTTAATCACAAATTTCATAATATTTGAAATAAATTAGAACAAAAGCAAAAAGTTGATTCCTGTTTATGTGAAAATTTGACCAGTTATTTAATTAATAAAATTCACAAACACAAAAATGAAATGATGGTGGCCAAATGCAGTTCTGCTGAATCAAGCTGGGTACATCAGTAACTGCCATAGACTACAACTGCTCATCACAACAAATAATGAGCCAATCATCATTGCACAATATGCACACAAATATACATTTATTTCTATCAGAAACTAACAAAAGACAGTTTTTATTTAGAAGTTACAATGGCAATGACTGGTTGTAAGTTCACAACTATGGCAGTATATAACAATCAAACATTTCACATTGCCTATGTGCTATTTCCAACAACAGCTCACCCTAGCTTTGTTTCATCATTAATTCAAGATGCCAAACACATGATTTGAAAAAATTTCACTCCACATTAAGAATCAATCCTATTCACCTTAAAAACAGACGAAATATGAAAATGTAAAGTACATGTGGTTAAGATGCCAGTTTACATGACATCGACAAAAAATTCACATGGATTTCCCATCGCAATGCGAAACGATTGCCTACTACCAGACAAGTCCTGGGTTTGTTGAAGAGGATGCTGGGACTGTGGACCGGTAGTGGAAATGGTGGCAACGGACTGTTCTGAGCCACTTGATCGTGACCGCGAACCACCAGATCTCCTTCCAGACGCAGATGGCTTCAGTGTCATGATTCCACCAACAGGAGCGTCACTTTCACTCGTAGAGCTCCCTGACTTCATGAGATCCACTGCACCTTCCTTACAGAGATGTTCTGAGCCATTACTACTTCCACCTGTCAGAACCAACATAACATTTATTTCACAGCAATTTCTAATCATTGTTCAGTTCAAACCAAAACTAAATATTCAACATGCACTATACTGAGTTTTTACAGACATTTTGGTTGTTATTTCAAGGATTTATCACGGAATATTCAAGGGTTTTAAAGGAAAGGAAGGAAAGGTTTCAAGGACCAAACAGACAAAACTAATTTTACTTAATAATATGTTCTTCTTTTTCAGTTAAAATCAGTTACATAAGACATTTATGACATAATAGTTCAAAACCATAAAAAAAAACTTATCATAGAACAAATACACAACAGACAACACAAGGGAGGTCATGCACAGAGAAAAAATTAATAATAAATTTTATTTCAATTACAGATGCATTGTGCAACAAATGACAGTAGAATAAGTTGGCTTTCGGGCAGGAGGTGGGAACTGTTTACATTTATCTATTATATAGTGGCGAGACATTGTCGAGATATTACATTGCTCAGGTAATTCTTGTTAAAAAAATTAATAATCATTATATTCTAGATAAGTAACCCACAATAAATGTACATTAAATATACTAGAAAAGTTTGAAGGTTCCTTGAATTTCACAAAAATTTTTGCATAAGCTATCATGCTCTAATATAAATTTTGAAGAGAAAAAATTATTTACAAGCTGCTAGTAGCTGTCAAGGGATAATCATACCTAAAAATTTTGTTTACACTACCAACTAATGTTTGATTCACTGGAAAATTTCATTGGCTTAAATTTATGCATAAGAATTTAATTGAGGACCAATTTTACACCTGTATTTTGCACGGTCATGTGTGTAGCCTGCCATCCTGCTATGCACTAGCTTTGTTTTATAATTGCGCTATGAAGATATTAAAAATAAAAGTTTACTTTTACTAGTAGACTGTGAAATCTACATAACTTTATTAACATTTTATGAATCTGGTTTAAAGAAAAATATCCATTGAACTTACATAATGGAAATGATATTTTCATGAAGTCAGGAGGGTAGGTTACTTGAACCGACTTTATTTTAGTCAGTAATTGGCAGTTGAATGTTTGCAGAATGGCTAGTATCCTGCTGGCCTATGACTGTAGCAACGTGATTGGCCCAGCGGGTGGATCATCATGCCGTAGTACTTTGAGATTTGGTTTGGTTGTTGACAAATTATGAACTTTAGAGAATGGTTTTAAATATAAATATTTTTATTATAATATTTGGCTGTAATGTTTGCTTGGAGAGTTGTGCTATATATTACTTTTTTACTTCAATGTATTCAGTTAGGTTTATTTTCCAAGGTATTTTAAACATATAGCAGAAATAATCACTAGCATTTAATAAATAATAAGCATATACTAGCACCCCAATGTAACATTGCAAGACCCTGCCCTTCCAAGTTTTTACAAGTATTTATTTAAAAAAAATTAAAATAGTGTTTTCTCAGTACTGCAGTAGATTCAGCTGATTATTATGCTTCAAGGTCAAAGTAACCTAGTTTTTCATACTTGTATTTTATTATTTGTAATTTTCTTGTGATTAGTTTTAGTATTTAAGGGTATTATTTTGAAAAGCCTCTTGACTAAAATTAATAACATTCATTTTTCTATCTTGGTTATTATTTGTATAAGGGTGAATTTCAATAATCTATTGCATTTAAGTGTTATTTTTAATAGTAATTTTGCATGCGTTTTTATTGTGGTTTTAAACAGTGAGGAATTGTGTGGAGAGAAAGAAAGACGTGCGGCGACACAGTGGCGCCGAAAGACGATAGTTTATAGCATCCGGTGTAAGAGAGAGACAGATGTTAGCCGAGACCGTAGGAATATCTGAATGGGGAATCCCAGAATTCGGTGTTATATTAAAAAGAGATGGAAGATGCAAAGGTGAGGGGAAGCCCTCAAAGAGGGGAGTGTCTGAATCATAATTGTAAAAATAAATGATGTAGCCAATGGGAAGGCAGGATAAAGTTCCCACCTAAGTGAATTTTCCTAAGTGTTTTGTGATGTGCTGTGTTTCGTCAGTCGTTGTTTAAGTACTGTGCCAAGAGATTGTGCGGGGGTGGCGGATCACAAATATAATAGTATGAGATTGTAAGGATGGACAATTTTACGTCAGGGTGCTGAGGCTGTGCCGCAATTAAATATCACCTTTAGTTTTTTCCATAAATTATTGGGCATTCTGACTAGAATTTGTAGGCCCCAGATGTGCGGCGTAGATCCGGGTGGTCCGCTGGCCTACCGAGATTTATTTCCCATGTATCTGCTTACCTAGACGATGGAGTCACTAGGGACATTAGTTCGTAAAGGCACAGAACAGTGAGTAACGATCGGCGGAAGTGAGTGTTTGAGGCCGGATCTATCGTAGAAAGAACATGCAATAATTTTGTAGTTTGAGAAGAATAAAAGTGAAAATTTATTTAAAACATTTTTTATTTAGTAATTATCGTTAACAGTTTCAAGTCAATTAACAATCACAAACCGAGTTTTACACCCCACTACATGCAGCAGTTATTGAGAGATTATTTTTTTGGGAAAGCCGGGCATGATTGTGACTTGTTACGATTGGCTGGCCCAGTGTGTCGCAGTAGAACTTCGCGTGCGTGCATGCGTGTGTGCGTGCGTGCGTGTGTGTGTATGCGCGTGTATATATATAAAGTATTGAGATGACAATTTTGGGGACACTAAACGATGTAATGAAAAACTTTGTATAAATTTTCTGGAAGTTGCACAGTGGTAACTGCTACCATAAAGTCTTTCTCCGAAATCTGCCTAACTAGAAAAAAAATTATTACTTTTATTTCAATGATTTAAGGGCTAGAAAAATCATGCCCCAATACAATTGCATACGAACAGCACAGTTTTCTTTTATTCACTCTATTAGTTAAGGCATTAATTTTTAGAGTTATAAACAAATCCAACTTTAAAAAAATGAGCAGTAAGCATTTAAATGAATAAACCACATCAGATTCAGTACAGAGAACTGTTTAAATCATTAAAGATTCATCCTGTTCCTTGTATTTTTATCTTTGTATCCATTTGATATATCAAAACAACATGAAAAAAATACTTCAAAAATTGAACCAGAAACACCCACAAAATACACATGCAGAGAACAAAAAATACTGCCTTGGCAAGTCTTTCTGCAGTGGATTTAAACTTTATAATACACTTTCATGTTTCATAAAATCAATTTTGAACTCTATAAAATTTAAATTAATTCTTCTAGATAAATTGAAGATTGCAAGGCCATGTCCGTATTCGCCTGAAGTATATTATACTATACGTACTTGTCCCTGGAAATGATATCACAAGGGCTGCCTAACTGAAAGTGAAGTATGCTATACAAGTACGCAAGTAAACAAATCTGTTTACTTCTCACGCACTTCCAGTTGAAAATATGTCACAATTTTGAAAAACTTTTGTGGGTTAGATTTGATATTATATTTAATTAATTTAAGAACTCTTAAAATCATAAACCCTTTGTACTATAAATTTAATAAAAACATTCATTTATACATTTTTACAAAGAAGTTTCAACAAATACATGCAGATACACACAGCCTACCAATCGTAAATACCAAACAAAGGTAAAACAATAAATTAAATTTCCGCAAATTCGCAAGACAGCAATTAAGTGTTATAAATGACTATTTTCAGCTAAACACTTTTTTCTCAATAAAATTTGTGTGTAAAAATAAAATGTAAACATCTTTTTCGGTTGGATAGTACCATGTGAAGAGGCAAAACATCGAACCCATCTGGATTCGTCAAGGGCAAGTGAAGTATGCAAGGTTGCAAGCACATAACTACATACTTGAATTCGGACACGGCCTAAATAAACACATTGAAATTCTATTTTAGCCTACTTCAATTTCAGTCATTTTAATAAAATTATTTTTACCTCCAAAATAGTTTTAGTTCAAATTAGTATTGTATCTTCGTGTTTTTATGCTATGTCAACAGGGTAGATTTTGGTTGTAAATCATTAAAGATTTGTTATGTTCTGTACCTCATACATTTATGGCCTTACATATTATTGATTAAAAATGAAAATCTATAATTGACAGGACCCATAGCATAATTATGTGTTCCACAGGCTGAAAATAAAATGTAATTATACTTGTATAACTAAGAAAAATTGTAATATTTTATATTAATTTGCAATGAATGTGTAATTATTTTTCTACGTAATTGTTTTATTTAATCCATTGCTATTTAAATAAATAACCTTTTCTTCAAAATGTGTAATTTACATTTTTCCTAAGACAATTATATACTTATCTGAGCAATTTGTACTGTTTCTCAATTTTTCTTTATTTGGCTATTTTAAAATGTGAATTTGGCATGCACTAATTACAATTTATAAAACAAGAGTACAAATTATTATAAAACTACATCAATGACTTACATTTATTGTACTATTATTCCTCACTACTATTCACTTAGACTGGTTCAAGTTCAGCTAAGTCCTTAGACATTTGATTTCCATATATAACATCAGTGGTCGTAATTTATCCAGGCCTTTTTCTCACTTAAATGATCCAGGTCCAGATCTGAAGCAGTGTTTTTCATGTAGTGACGTGTCGATTGTTGTTTAGTGTTGTGGATGGGGGGGGGAGAGGGGGGTAGAATTACTACTCTTCGTGTATCACTTTATCTGTATGCACTAAAATATTGTTGGTTAGAACCCTCTGAAAAATTCTTCTGTTACCTATGATGATTTTCCTACTCCCTACATATTTTAATTCCAACACTTCTGACTGGGTAGCGAAGGCGGTTCGTTGTATAGGTCTGTGACCCTTTTAGAGTTAAATTTGAATTACAGAAATATTAATTATCAATTACAACACATGTTATTTCATGCCTGTCAGAACTGCAGTACATAAATACCTACAAGGAGAACTACCGGTGATGGTTGACATCACCCATAGGGATAGCATGAAGGCCTCTCCATTTCGCCAGACATGACAACCGTAAGTTATACTTAAGCCAGTATTTATGTTGCAATAATAAATTACTACACAATAGCTTATTCTGTAAATTTTAATTACGTATTTTTAAAAGAACAAATTTTGAGTGCAATAAGCTGCACTATTTTGTGGACATATATTTAGCTACAAATATATATTGATTGTATAAAAAGGTCACCTTTTATATCGTTGTACAGAAAACTATAAATTAAAATTATATATTAAAAAATACCACTTTACAACAGAAATTCACGTTATTAGATGTTAAATCATATAGCTGTGACAAAATTTGTAAAGCAAGATAACCTGTAGAAGCGCAAAACCTTTATCATACAGTATATAACAAAACATTTTTTTGACGTGACGTCTAATAAATCAATGAACGCCGGCTGCACGCATGAAAAAGTGTCCCGTAACGCACATTGTCCCACTACGATGTGTCCCATTACGCTCATTGTCTTCCGCGGCAACCAGGCACTTGTTAATACATATTTTCCTTTGTTTATCGCGAGGGGCGTTATTATTAATGAATTATAAATAAAATTTCGTGGCCGGGGCCACAATTGCATATCATTTTGAGCACTGGAAGACATAAAAACGTAAAATATTCTCGACGAATTTTAACCTCGGCCCCAGCGCACCAAGAGCGTCTGTGTTGGAGATTAAAGCCGAAATTTTTTCTTAAACTTACTAATACTTATTTTATTAACTGCAAGGGCATTTTTATTAAATTCTACGTTTAATTTCACGACGAACAAACTTAGTCGTTAAATGTGTAATTGCAAAAAAGCGTAAAACATTCTCGACGATCTTGAAGTTAGTATAAACATGGCGGCCGACTAGCAGCCGACAATATATTTTAAATTTCCCGCCTACCACTATAAGAAATAAACATAGCAGACTACATACGTTTATAAAACTTCCACAACACAAAACAAAATCTTTATAAATATATATACAACATCTGAAACTATTATTTCCAATATGGCCTCGTGGCCGTGCGGTTAGCATCGCTGAACCCCGCCGCTGCTAAACCTTCATTTTTGTACTTGTAAAAATAAATACGGTGTGCGCGACACTACAAAAGTAATAAACATATTTGAATTAATGAATGCAAATAAAAGTAAATTTATCAATTAAATTGTAGATTTCATTTCACTCCTTCTTTGTATCCATACAAAATAATGATAATTCAATAAAAATGATTCAATTTTATTCATAAAAGTATGCATAGGTAGTTTTTATCATACAAAAGATAGAAAAATTTTAAAAAAATTACTTCCTCAAAGAATAACATATTTTTAATGCCTAAATGGTTTGGTTGCAAAAACCTATTACAGCTCAGTCTCAGGCCGAATTGGATATTTCATTTCCTTCTGGATCAATCATTTTATCAATGTTTTGTTATGACGTTGTCACATTAAACAACTGTCCGTAAACCGACTTTACAGACAACTAATTTTTTTTAAGGGAATGAAAACTGTTTTACTGGCCAACCTCACTGATTGTAGTAGTCAGCTGTGTACGAAGAGTTTTTGTGTCATCTCATGGATTAGCTTATTTAGTATAAGCATTTCAAACTAGTTGAATATTTTATAATAAATAACTAAAAACTTGATGTTGCGTAACTCGCAGAAGAGACCAAATCTGAGAGTTTCGCCACCAATACACCGCGGTAAAATGTACAATATGTTTATTGTATATGTGAAATGTTCTTTATATTTGTTTACATGTGTATGCACAAAATTATTATTTATTATAATTCTGCTGGGTAGCATACGGTTACTTACGGGTTACTCCTCCTACTCTGCAACCCCCCCCCCCACCCCCCCCCCCCCCCAAAAAAACCCAATTAAGAAAAAAAGACCACTCCATTGCTCATCCTACAGCTAGTGCTCTCTATCGAGAACTTTAGGAACTACGAGTGTTGTGTTCTTTCTCTGCACGCTCGGGAGAAACTCAGAATCATTGCCTTAAGGTGTTTTTTTTTTGAGGCAGCTGAGAGACAAGGGTTTTAATATTTAATGTTTTGTATGGCACAAGTCCATTTTTTATTTTTTCCCCCTTTTTGTGCTCTCTCTCCTCAGTAATGTGTAATAATGATGTTACTGCTTGAAATGGATAATGCAATGTTGAAAAGTAGTCAAAGTAAATATGAATGTATTTCAGTTTGTACCAGAGAAAGATTTATCGACATTAATGGTAGCTTTGCAGAATTTGAAAAATTTGAATAAGTTGTTAAATTTGGAAGCTACAGTAAACTTTTGAATAACAAATATGGTAATTAATTTTCTGAATTTGTAGAATAAAAGTAATAATTTTTTTTATATCTTTTGAGTAGTTTTGTCTGCAGTGTTCTGTATTGTCGAGGTATTCATGGACTGGCAAAGATGCATGAATGTATTTATCTACAAGAGAAGTGTATTAATTAACTTCAACATTTTCTGGGCAAAGCATGCCAGATCATATTCGTCATTTTGTGGGCCAAAGTGCAGAGTGTTTCTTTGTTGACATGTCAACCAAGAGGTTGTAATGAGTCAAGTGTGTATTGTCGACGATCGTGGTTTTGACTATGGAGGTCAAATATTAGTGCTATGTTGTGTATGTGCATTTTTTTTGGTATGGGCATGAATTTAAATTCTCACATTGTAACAATGCAGATGTAAATTTGCTTGACAAGGATAAGAGAGGGAAAAATATTTTGATGCTGACCATTGCTTGACACCATAGTTTAATATTGTATTTTTTGAAGTTTGTAATAAATCGAATGATATTTTCATGCAATTATAGCATAAATATGTAATGTAAACTTTGATAAGAACAAGAATTAGAATAAACATTTTGTAATTTTTCCAATAAGTAATCATACAAGTTTTGTTGAAAGAATAATTATGTCTTCTTTTCACTACTCGATGACTTCTTGATGTCTGTGAAAAACTCATGAATTGATATTTTTCCAATATTGTGAATTACAATGTTTCAGTAAATATAGATATTTATAACAGAAGTGATTTTCACATGAAATGATATGAAATATTTTGTAGCATTGCAAAATGGGTCATAAGAATATTAAGAATAAGTTTGATGTGAAGGATAATTTTTTTTGTTGATATAGAGAACAGTTCAGATATGTTAAAAATTGTTATTAATTACTCTTTTTAAATTTCATGTAAAGTCTTAAAATACTTATTTTCCCGAGATATTTAATTATTAATTTGTGGGTTAACTCCAACTCATAACTAATTTTGATGTATGATTTCATTAATTGTTTTATTTAAGGCAATGGAGAATATAATTTTACAGGACATAATTTTTAAACTAAAATTTTGAATGTGAATTTCAACTTCAATTGCTAAAATTTGAATATTATATGTAAATTAGTTGGGTAAATTATGAATTCTATTGAGATGTAGTGGAATAATTCGAGAACAGTCTGGAAAGCCCAGAAGGAAGAGCGGACAGGCGCGACACACTGGCGCCAGAAAGTTATTTTCCTCGTTGTAAATGCGTTGTTGGGGATTTACGCGTCACGTGGACGCATAGCTTTCGCGACGGTCTGGAAGGTTCTCTGGAGGCTACCACTAGCCAACCAATCAGGGCGAGTCCTGGCGTGGTGTGATGCGCTCGGCCGAAATTCCTTATTTGGGCATGTTGATGAATGCTGTACTGTGATTGGTCGGTTGGCCCACGGGGTTGCTTCCCTTGTCTTCACCTATACAAGGGAGGTAATCTCGTCTACCAACTCAGTTGTCGCTCGATTATCGTCCAGTCCGGTCGCGTCGTCGGCAACTCGCACAATATTATGGAGTTGCACTAAGGGAAAATTTCACGCCTAGGGGCTGGGGCCAGGCCGTAAATTTTAACCTAAAGATTTTTTCGGAATAATGTAACTATAAATTTAGGCCCTAGGCGTCGGCAACGTCCCAACTTCGCACGACTTCGGTCAGTGCGCGACCGTACCTTGAGTTACATCGCTAACCAAGGGACAGTAATAAATTCTATTTTTTTGTGAGCGACAAGACTCGACGACCATCAACAGAAAAATGTCTGATATGGTATGTATTTGGACCTCATCCTATCAAAATTCAAGGACTTCGAAAAAATTTGTAGAACAAAAACTGTGCAAGTAACAAAGCTTTAGAACTAAATTTGTCTGAATTGTGTTGTCATGTAACTGAAAAAACTATCGTTTCTTTGGTTTGAAACGAAATAAACAAAAAGTAATGCAATAAACTCTTTCATTTTCAATTTAAAACATATTTTGATGTAACTAAAAATTATCTGAATCGACCATCGTAATCATAAATTCTTAAAGAACATTGTTTGTATTGTTACATTTCTATGTGTTAGCCGGGCCGCATGGAATGTAACAATTTATGTAAAATTTTTGTTCATGTTACACTTTTGGTTTTTGAACTTCTTAATTAAATATTATGGTCATTTTATTGAAAAGTTGGGGGGCTCATAATATAATGTTGCAAGACCCTGCCATTCCCAGTTTTTACACTTGTTTTAAAAAAAAAATTGCATGTTCTTAGTAGGTACTGCAGTAGTTCAGCAGATTATATGCTTCAAGATCATTGTGACTTAGTTTTTCATACTTGTATTTTATTATTTGTAATCTTTTTGTGATAAATTTTAATATTTAAATAGTTTATTTTGAAAAGTCTCTTGACTATAATTTTATTGTTCATTTTGCTGGCTTGGTTATTATTGGTTAAGGTTGAATTTCACTAACCTATAGAATTCAAACGTTTTTTAATGGTAATTTTGGATGTGTGTTTTATTGTGGTTTTAAAACAGTGAGGAATCGTGTGGAGAGAAAGAAAAACAGACGTGCAGCGACACAGCGGCGCCGAAGGACGATAGTTTATAGCATCCGGTGTAAGAGAGGGACAGACGTTAGCCCAGACCGTGGGAATAACTGACTGGAATGTGAGATTAAAAAGAGATGTAAGGTGTAAGAGAAAGACAGAGACAGATGACAGAGCGATGAGAAGCCCTCAAGGAGGGGTGCGTCTGAATCATAATTGTAAGAATAAATGTTGTATCCAATGGGAAGGCAGGATTTCGAGGAAGTTCCCACCTAAGTTAATTTTCCCAAGTGTGCTGTTATTTGCTGTGTTTCGTCAGTCGTTGTTTAAGTACTGTGCCAAGAGTTGTGCGGGGGTGGCGGTTCACAAATATAATAGTACGACTTTGTAAGGATGGACAATTTCATTTATGGGTGCCGGAGCCATGCCGCAAATAAATATCAACCTTAGTTTTTTTTCCATCAATTTTCGGGCATTCTGACTAGAATTTATAGGCCCCAGACATACGGCTTAAACCTGGGTGATCCGCTGGCCCATCGGGATTTGTTTCCCACGTATCTGTGTACCTAGATGACGGAGTTGCAAGGGACATTAGTTCAAGGAAGGCACAGAACAGTGACTAACGATCAGCGAAAGTGAGTGTTAGCTGCCGGACCTATCGTAGAAAGAACATGTAATTATTTTGTCATTTGAAAAGAATAAAAGTGGAATTTTATTTGAAATGTTTTCATCTGCTAATTATTGTTAACAATTTCAAGTCAAATAACAAGCACAAACAGAGTTTTACAACCCACTACATGCAGCAGTCATTGCGAGATTTTTCTGGTTTATTTTTATTTGTGCAAGGAACAGTCATCGTCTTAGCCGGGCACGATTGTGACTTGTTACAAGTGTACATACTTATGTTAAGATTAGATATTTATTAAGCAGGATTTTAGTGAAATATTTAATTTTTGGGAATTTTATGTAATTTTTAAGTTATCAATTACCATATAACTGCCATCGTTTTTAGATAACATTCGTGAATGGAAAAATGTATCAGAAATTTGATGAAATTAATTTTTTTAAATTATTTTGTTAAGACTAATCCTATTAGCCACCTTACCTTTCTTACTAGGCTAAGTTTGATTTTAAAACCTTTTTAATTCACCACAATCAGGGAGGGAAAATTTTTAAGAATACCTTTTAAAAAATTTTACATACGGTAACACCTCATTATAAAGTACCTCACTATAATGGATTTCTCTCTTTAAAGTATTCATTTTCAGGTCCCAATAAGATGCTTTACATTTAGTAACAGTTCAATATAAAATATTTTCATTATTAATAACCGAAAAGGTGGGGTTTTGCAGGTAAAGTTGTAATGAGATTATACTGTATTTGCTATGATGTTTCATATAGGTTTTGCCCTCTTGGTAGCTGGTGTGGATTGTCATCCTTGACCTTCATGTTGATGGTCTAGGTGGTGACACGGCTTGCCAGACAAACAGATTGTTCCTGATAGCTTTCAAAAATTCATGAGTTTATCCCTCATTTCCTGGTACCAAAAAAATTACATGGTTAGTTCAAGGTTTCGTGGTTTGGTGTTGCTACAGAGATTTTTTTTTACCTAGTTTTGTATTCCAAATTCTTCATTTTATCATCATTAGTTACTTTCTTTAGGGTTTTGGTTTTGGGAAAGTTTTTGTAGTTTTTTAAGGATCACGCGTACCCAAGATAGGACTCATCATGGGAAGCGCACAGGAAAGAGGCAGCCATTTGTTTGGTATTTCTTGTCTTTTGTCAGCATTGGAAAGAAGTTGTGCTGAGGAAAGGTGTTTTCGTCTGGCGCATCCATTCCTGTGGCCTTGAGCGTGGTGATTACCCAGAGGGCATGGAGGGGGATACGTGATGCAGACAGCAAGCCCCCAGGTTGGGTCATGATTGGCTAGCAGGTCTGGATTCACATGCGCAGTTGCAGATTAGGCATCAGCACAGCAGAGTGGGGATTTTGGCACAGGTGTAATGGTCAATTGGTGTTTTGGAGCAGTGTTTGCGCTTCCAGCAGCAAGCAGGAGGGGCTGTCGCCAACATGTCAGGATGTTACAAAGAGTGTTTCCTTTTTTTTTTATTTTTTGTTTGTCGAGGGTTTTTGTAGGAGTTTTGAGCCATATTGAGAGGAGAGTCTTGTTTATGCCATGATGCTGTTCGGATCCTTAAAGTAATACTTAATGTCAGACTTAATTAGGGATAACTTTAACTCTGTAGTGGCTTTAACAGCAATTAGCAGTTTGGAGGACAAACCATGAAAAATTGGATTTTAATTTTTTTTTATATTCTACATTTTTCTGCTATTACAGAGTAAATTCCTTTTCTGCAGATCAGTCAACCTGAAAACAAACCCGAGTTCTACCTTCTTATAAAAATTTTTTTTAACCTTATAGGAGTTAATATTGGGTTTTATTTTATCTTTTGATGGGATGGGTAATTCATAGCTAATATATATAGAAATGGATCTCAAACAGTATTTATTTTGATTAAATTTTCATTCTAGAGAAATTTAATATCTCAGAGATAGGATATTGTTTTTTTTTGGGAATCTAGAAAAAAAATATAATTAATGTATTATCATTTGGTTTTGAAAATATTAAATCCCACATGCTAAAAGGGCCTGTCAAAAAAATGGCAAAGTGAGTTATGCATGAAAATCGCACGTTATAGGATAGCTTCAACTATCTATGCTAAAAGGGATTGAGTCACACGCGCTGGTTAGCTAATATAAGCTAGGGAAAATCTTAACGTATACTAAAAGGTTCTCATTATGTGACTGAGGCCCTTCTAGCATAAACTAGTGGCAACACTGCCTGACTGTTTCACACACTTGATCAGCTATCATACTTGTGTGGTGGTGGTGTTTCTAACCTAACATTAATTAGGAAGACTGCATTGTGTGTATTGTGTTATATAAAGAATTAAACATTTGTTTTACTGTCGTTTTTTAAACATTTAAGTTTGTTGTACTTAATAATACCAATGGAAGATTTAGTAGAGAATAGTGAAGAGTCTGTTGATAAGAAGCCTAAAGGGAACAAAGACTTGTGGAAGAGGAATAGAATTAAAAGAGCTAGGTTAACAATGAAGAATTTGCCGACTTAGAAGGAAATGTTATTGTGCCTAAGAAAACTACCGGAAATGCCTGCAAATAAGATATATCAGTATAATAACAATACAACCAATCTTTGACACTACGTAGTTATTATAAAAACTAAAAACTAAATTTCAAAAATGTGTAATTTGGAACTTGAAATCAAATTCTTTTTAATGTAAAACATAGGCCTAAATACTTTGAGACTTGCACCTTTTACAATGTAAAGAATATAGCCTAACTCAACATACACAAAGTATTTTTATTTACATTTTTAGTCTCTGTTACTAATTTTTATGTTCTCTTTCAGTTCCAAGAGAATGAATTGCTTTGAAATCATAACCGAAGATGAACAAGCTGATATTTTGGCGAAGTTTTATGATTTGTCTTCCAAAGATTTACAAGATTTGCATCTGCATCATTTGATTTATGTTTTTGCAGTACAACGAATGACGTCCTCAAAAAGGAGAAAATGCCAGAGAAAATTGCAACACTTTTCGTTATCGTGTGATGGTAGAATCAAACAGACAACAGGTATGTTTTAAAGTAGTGATGGCCCGATATCCAAAAACCCGATATCCAAAAACCCGATACCGATTCCGATATTTCCAAATTTACCGATCCGATAACCGATACCCGATATTCCGATAATAGGCCTATCTCATTTCTAACACTGATTCTATAAAATTGTGGTTCTGGAGTATTGTTAGAGACAATAATGAAAAATGTTAAAAATTAATAAAACATACATATGTGAATGTATATTATTTTTATTAATTGTAAAATATAGTAAATTCACATTAAATGAAAGCTAATAATGAATTTATCATAATGGCCTACAAATAAGCTCTCTAAATTCAAGGTCTTAAAAATTTAAATTGTTTTTCAAGGCCAGATAAAGCAATATTCTGGTGTAGGTATTACCTACAGTATGCAAAAAACATATTGTAACTACAAGGAAACAAATTTCAGATTTTTGTGGAGAAATGTTGAGAAATATTGTAGCTGTCCGGTATTAGTCTCTAGTGTATTTGCTTATAATGTATGAATTACAAGCCACTGCATGTACTGAGTCCAGTGTCTCAACTGTAATCTACGAAAAATACCGTCCGAAAAACGGGAAGCCCACAACTCACGTAGTTTCGGTTCCCTGCAAGAATTTCCGAAGATTTCCTAAGTTTATTAACGCCACTTCAGCCGCTAAATCAGAAGTTCAAGCATGTTGTGACTGACCTAACCTAACACTTCGATTTTTTTTAATTTCAATTTTTGAGAGAAATCCGAAGTTGCACGAACGTGGTAGGGAACCTAAACTACGTGAGTTGTAGGCTACCGCCGAAAAACATCAAACTTTTGTACCCTTTGTAAAATTTCATCACGGTAAACGACACGCTAGAAAGGAAGGTCTTCAAGTAGTAAATTTTGTGACCATTGTTCAAGTGTATCACTCCATTTATTGGTGCGAAAACACGTTAAAAATACGTGAAAAGTAATTTCAATACAACTTTGAAACGTACTGCAGAGTTTATAAAACCACACATCTTTATTTATGTTGTTTTCAATGCACTCAATATAGCCAACATAATACCTTTGCTGCAACTTGCCCTACGTAAACACGTTTCATATTTTAGCTTTTGTAAAAACTTACGTAATGTTTTTGTATAGAACAGCAGTTGGCGACCATGAAACGACACGGAAAGAAAATGTCTGTTATATCAAGCAGCAACTTTATTCTTCTTCATGTTTACTTACGGCTATACCACTTATTAAATTAAATATCGTAATTATTTTCGTTTATGTTTTCAATTTATGTACACATAGTGAACTTCGAAAATTCATCAAGCGAAAACATTTTGCGAATATCTGAAACGAATAAATATGCACTAATGACTGGGATTTGTGTACACATGGAAGAATTGTACCGTCGGGATGCATTGCAGTATCAGAAAGAAGAAATAGGCTTGAAATCTTGAAATTGTTTCTGTGGAAAATATGCTTGGAATTACTAGGTAATATGGTGACGTGAAGAAAGATAAATTACGCTCGCGGAAAATAAGCTTGGAATTACGGTTAAGGTTATGTGAGAAGTATTATTGGCGAGAGCAAACATCGGTTATCAAAATATCGCAAGTATTTGCCGATGTCCGATATTGAAAAATGTGCCGATATTACCGATCTCCGATATCGGATATCGAATATCGGGCCATCACTATTTTAAAGCTTTCTTAGCTCTCCATTCAGTGTAAGTAAAAAGAGTTAAGAGACTGAAACCCCTGAAACTATTGGGTAAAAGTCCTGTTCACAAACATGGAAAACACTTTAAAAAAGTCCACTTGCCAGATACAAAACAGCTTTTGCAGGAACACATTGAAAGTTTCCATCAAAAACAAACCCGTTATGCATCAAAGACTTATAACTACTTAGATGCAAGGTTGAACAAAAAACTATTGTGCACCCTTTACAATGAAAAGAATACAAACAACAAAGTTAGCCAATCATTCTTCGCAAGATTTTTTGATGAAAATTATAACTTCCATTTTGGAGTACCACATAGTGATTGTTGTTTCACTTGTGAAGAACCGAGAGTCAAGTTTAAAAGCCCCCACCTATGAGGCAGCTAAAAGAGTGGCATCTGCAGAGCTTTTAGGTCATAACAGAAAAGCCTCAAAGTTTTATGCTCGTTTGAAAAGGGAACAAGAAACCAAAGACGAACCACATGTGCTTGCTATCTGCTTTGATTTCATGCAGGATTTCCAACTACCTCAAATACCTTCTACCTACGTCAACTGAAAACCAACAAGTTTTGTATACATGACATAAAAAAATATGAGGCCGTTATTTATCTGTATCATGAAGGTGTAGTAAAAAAAGGGCCGAATGACCTATGCTCACTTGTTTATGACTTTTTGAATAGTGTTCCCTCACAATACACAAAGCTGCATGTGTATTCAGACAACTGTGGGGGGCAAAATAAAAACCACACCTTATCTAGAATGCTTTTAGATTTGATGGACACAAAGTGTTTTGAAAAAAATTGCACAATTTTTTTCCTGTCCGAGGACATTCGTTTCTACCATGTGATAGGGATTTTGCCATAGTAAAAAAAAGCACTGAAAAAACACGACAGAATTTATGGCATTCATAAATGACAAACATCATCCAGTCAAGTAAAACTCACAAGTTTATAGTAAAAAAAGCTCAATCTAAAGAAATTGTTGAGTTCAAACAATAGTGGCCACGCTACTATAAAAGGAACTGTATCTCAGAAGAAACTAAACCCAAGACTCTTTCTAGAGATCATAAAGTTAATTTTATGATCAGTACATGCATGCACTTTACCTACGACTCCAAGTTTAAATTCCAGATTATTGCAAGAAACTTCAATGATTCTGTGATAACCCACACATTTCACCTTAAACAACCTGGAGTTAAAAAAGTTAAGCTTCCAGATGAAGTAGCTTACCCACTGAAAAAGTCGCTATGAAACCTGCCAAAGTAAATGACATTAAATAAAAAGGTTAATACCTCATGAGTTTATGGAGTTCTATACTGAAATTCTAGCCAGCAGCAATGATGATCGAAATGATGACCAACTTAAATTACATTTTGTACTGATACATTGAGTGTTTGTTACCTTTATATAAATATGGTACTCAGAATCTTTCATTGTTAGTAAACAGATTGACAATAACCAAAGATGTTCTATTTCTATTTGGTGAAAACCTTGCAATAAGCTAAAAGGGCTTCAGTCCACAGCATTTACACCTAGTTTGAAAACTAAACATAAAAGAATGTTAAAACAGTAAAACCGGGTAACACTGAGGTAAGTAAAACCTTCCAGTAAAGTTAATTAGTTTAAAAAAAATTTAGGGCTGCTTAGAGACAGATTTATTAATTTTTCTCATTACGGTTGCTTGGACTGAGGCCTGTTTAGCATCTACCGATTCATATTTAGTCTTGGATATTTACCATATAGTGACCAAATGAAATGAATCTAATCAAATTATTTAAATTATTTATAAAAAAATCCCCCAAAACCAATTTAAACATCACTCCGAAGAGTACCTCAATTTAATGAAAGTCTACTGTTCAGTTAATAATAAAAGACACAACATCATTTAGAGATTAATCTCAAATTTCAACAATATGTATAAATTTATACATTTCCCATATCTCATAATCAATATTTCATGATCAAATTAGTACTAAAAAATTGTGTACTATTCTTAATAAATTATATTAATCAATTTACTATAAATCTCAGTTTACTGTATCTATTCTATTATCATTTTAATTCTTTAAAGTTTTTATGAAAGGTTAAAATGATAATTCTGTATATATTTTATTACATACAAAAATGAAAAGGAGTTGCTATGAAATTATGTTTTTCTGACAGTAAAAAATTGAATGTGTTTACCATACAAACAAAAGAATTTGAATTTGTATTATAAATGCTAAAAAACATAAACAAAGAATTTTCTACTGAAATAATTTCCATATATTTGTTTTCTGTTCTCAAGGAGAGTTATTAATGTTGTTTTCTGTTTAACACATACAAGTGTTGTTTCTTGTTACTACAAGAGTGAATTTTATGATGTTGTACAAGATTATCAAAAATAATTGTATTTTGCCAGATGAGTAGTGGCTCCATGGTTTAATGTGCTTTTTCGAGGCAGCTGAGAGGCAAGAGGTTTATTGTAGGGATGGGAAAACCGATTCCCAATTTCATCGATACCTACCGATTCTACTTAAATAATCGAGAATCGAGAATCGATGATAAAAGTCGATTCCCGCATATAGCAAAAAAAAAATCATTTCACAACATTGCAAATCTGTCAGATACAATTATTTAATGACTCTTTGAGTGGGGTTATGACTGACTAGACGCATATATAACAGTCATATTTCCCCAAATAAACTATATTTAAAACTTGGGTCGATGTTATAAACAAGTCAAAGTACAAAAATTATTTATAAAAAAATTATCACTGCGTATTAGGAACGGGCGTATTCTTTTCGCGATCGCGATTAAACGACGATAAACGCGAAATCACCGTAAAATACAGTTTTTACGCGAAATCGCCACAACACAGCGTTTTCACGAAATTCAGTATTAAAATGCGAAATCGCAATGTTTTTACAGGAAATTTAAATACTGTGTAAAAGACTTGTCTTGTCACTGGTAAACAAACACCGCAACATGGCGGCCACTAAACATTAATAATAAATGCACTAAAGCAAAAAAAAGCTTACACACGCTCATGTTATAATGTTAAACCCAAAAATATAGTGTAAAAATACGCAAAACTACGGCGTTTATTTTCCTTTCCGGCATAATGTTTGGATAGATATGACAAACAGGCGAAGTTTTAAAGCCTACGCACACCGCTCGGGGCACTGACGTCAGCTTGGAACAGCGACAACGGATAAATACAAAAGCAAGCAGATGATTGGGCGAACAGTGTTTGGAACAGCCTTACGTGAGTGGCCATACCACATCAGCCGGGGGCGCTGGCATATAGTTGGAACAGCGTCGTAGTATCAAGCAGATTATAACGGGCGAACCAGGTACCAGGCTCTGTACTTCGTCAACCAGCCGTACGTGGCAGCACAAGCATTTTATAACGTGCCAAAAAGCGGAAAAATGAAAACAAACATTCATTTTCGAATGGTGTGACGATGATGATTAGTTGGTCAACAGTGTTTTATAGATTTTGTTGGGTTGTTACCACAACGCCGAAATAACGAATGAATTTGTGTGTATTTCTTAAATGTAACTTAACGCTGAAATACCACAATCAAGTACAACACTTTCATTTACTAGTTCTCTAGTTGCTTTTTTGTTACTGTTTCATTTCACAATTTTTTTTAGTTAATTTGTACCCTTCTCTAAGTTAGGAAAGTTGTATTAACGAAAATAATTTATACTGCTCAAGGAAAGCTTAAAATTTTTTTTTATAGTTTATTCCGTATTACAAAACAAATTTTAGATTAGTTTGACCCCTTTGACATATGAGCCATTAACTTTTAATGATGTAAACATTTATATGAGTTAATGTTAATAACTTAGTTGTGTACTCAAATTTGATAAATATGAATTTATGATGTATGCTACATCATATATGTATTGAAAGCTGAAAAAAAAATGTTGCAAATAGAATTTGAATTATTTAATATTAAGTTAACTAGGTGAGTATCGAGTATCGAGAATCAAATGATTTTTTAAGGAATCGATAATCGGGTATCGGAATCGAAAATTTTGGAATCGTCCCATCCCTAGTTTAATGTTCAATGTTTGTATGGCATGAGTTCATTTTTGTATTCAGGGCTCCCCATCCTCAGTAATATTGTGTAATGATGATGTTGCTTGCAATGTAAAATACAATGTTGACAAGTAGTCAAAGTAAACATGAATGTATTTCAGTTATCAGAGAAAGCGCTGTTGACACTTACGTTTCTTTTTAGATAAATTTCAATGATTTTTAAGAATGCTGGTTCGCAGAGTCTCACATATTTCAATAATACAAAAAAAGAATTTTGTAGAAAATGTACTTGGAAGGAAGCTTGGATAACCAGCATACATGTATAAGAACCACACATTTCCTATTGTACTGATAAAAAAAAAGCAAAATATTTCTAGCATTTAGATGCTTACACAAACAACAAAATTGAAATGAAAAAATGCTTTAGTAAAATTAAAACATGACTAAAACAAAAAAACAAGAGTCTGGCTTATTGTTTGAATACATCTTTAATAGAAAAAAAGGAAATTTACCAGATTCACTGTGCTCACTTTCGTCTTTCGAATAACCATATACGGATGGCTCATTCGTGTAGTTGAAGGGCATTGGAGCATAGCCTGGGCCTGCATGCGGCATGTACGTGCCAGCATACGGCAGGTGAGAGGCGGCCCACGGGGCTGCCACAGGATTGGATGCCGGAAGAGGCCCCACAGTGTCTTTGTCCGTCGATGCTGAATCATCGCCAATTTTCAGAGAGGACATTGCTGCAACAAAAATATATTTATGCAATCTAGTTCTGTAAACTAAATTCCCAACTGACATAAAAAAAATAGGGGTGGGCAGAGACTTAAAAACTTCAGCCAAGTCCAACCAGTAGCTAAAGCTCGACTACATTTGAAAGTCGAGTTCTTTATACTTGACAGGATGAGAATCAACGATATTCTTTCCTAATTCATTACATATTTGACATGTGCAATGAGCATAAAACCACATACCATTATTCTGCAAACACTCCTCAATGTAATCTCATAATTTAAATTTCCATAGTTTTATTTAAGTACATTTAATTTTACATAATTACACTGCTCGAAAAAGTAAAACATTTTTTCAACTATTTGCATTTCAAAATGCTGAGAAAAAAAAATTAAGAACAGCCTGCTGTACAACAGATTTCTAACACTGCAAAAAAACTATTACAAGAAAATATTTCGATATCTCAAATTTACGTTTATTCTACTAGACACGCAACAAATAGTGTCGCTGTTCGGCACAAACACGAAAGTGTTACAACTAGGGATGGGGCAACCGAATCCAATATCCGCCGAATCCTAGGGATTCAAAGCTTTGGCAGGTCTGATATAGGATTCGTCAAAGGATTCAGTGTTTTTTTTATTTATTATGCATTACTACTTGTATGGGTTATTTTAGAGGTCTGTGAGTACTCGAAAATCGAGCTCGAGCCGAGTACTAAACTCGAGCTCGGCTCGAAAAAATTGTTAGGCTCGAAAATTTCGAGCTTCAACAGCAGCATGTTATTTGGCCGGAAAGCATTGTGACGGTGTTTTACTATTTACAGAAAAAAATACAGTAAAACTTGCTTACGAGGTCCTGCATGGTAGGTTTTTCCATATAAAGCGTTTAAATTGTCCGGGGTCTCATCATTTACGCCATTGAATGTGTGATATAAAGTCCCGTTTAATTTTTTTTTTAAAGTTCCTGTCATAAATAGTAATGGCGCAAGTAAATAACTAAATATGAAGAAAAAACAAATGAACGACAACTTACAAAAAAAATGGATGATGTACCATAACTACAGTACAAACCCAATAGTTATCTTAAGATAATTACCATAAAAAGAACTAAAGATCCTTTGTAGATACCATAATTACTACAGAAGCATGATAGCTACCACATTTGCACTATAGTTACCGTAACAACCGAGATGTATATTTACCGTGATGGTAATGTATTTATTTATGACATTAAAATTAAAAAACATTATTGAAAAAAAAAAAAGGATGTTAAATTTTGATATGTACGGTTGGCACATGTTGCTAAGAAATCTGAAAGAATGCAGTACTACTACGAAAAGTGAAAAGGGTACTTGTGGATTTTTAGGTTATGGCAGTCTCTTTCGTTTTTCAGTAATATCGGCCAAAAATTAACAAGCGTATCGGAAGTCTGCAGAAATGCAGATTCAACTAAATATTGGCAAAATCGGCTTCTTCAGTACAGCTCTACATTTGATGACATGAGTAAACATATTTCTGACTTCAGGATATTGAAAAAGACTTTAATTTCCATGTAGGTTTATTGTGCGTATGTTTTTTTTTGCAAGTGTAAATTGAATTAAGTAAAATGCTTTTATTTTTATTACTTTCAATTGATTAAACCTTAAGGGCCCCGCCTACCCGGGCACACACACGGTGCGCAGAGCTTCAGAAAAAACAACGTGATTACAAAACTACTCAAGATATCGTAGTGGGGTCTGCTTACGAAAAGCATTTAAGAGTTCGCTGAGGGCCGAAAAGTACTTTTGATTTCGGATTAAGTATTTAAACCATATTTTTAGAAGAGTTAAAATGGCTACAATGCATCTTTTCAGAGTAATTTTTAGGCGTAAAACAACTGGTACAGAGTTTTGAAAGTACTTAAGGGACTTGCGTTACACCATTATCATCATTTTTCAGCAATATAATGTTACGGTCACCGCTCAAATTTTACAGTTATCCTGTGACGACGAGAAGACTGCGCGCCAGTTCAGAGACTTGCACTTAGAGGCTATACCGAGCTGGAAATACCATCGAGCGTCGCGCTTATCATCCCGCGTCACAAACACACATACACCCCTGATGAGGTGGTCCCCTTAAATAACAGTTACAGATATTTATGACAATAATTTTGAGGTTAAGCAATTTTACTAAAGCATTCCAGCAACACAGGTTGCCAGCTGTAAACACCATCTCCAATCGTAGAGCTAATTTAACTCCTGAACGTGCAGAACAAATTATTTTTCTGCATGATAGATTAAAGAACAGAATTTAAATACTCTATGACAATCTATCTCAGAATTTTTGTGCTGAAAAGTGGAAATGTTGAAACAATGTGAATGTACTTTTCAAAAAACATGATTTTTGGTGCTAAGTTTGTTGAAGCTCAGTAAGGACTCCAGAAAAATTGACAAGGATGAAATTATTCCAAAGATATGTTACATTTACACAAACATATACTTGTAAACTGTGGTTATGTTAGTTGGATGATATCAGTTACTAATGAACCAATGGAAACCAGTAAGATTCAATGGCAAAAATGTTTTTTTTTTTCCTAGCAGTGAAAAATGTAAATGCACTCTGTAAATAGTTACCCAAAATTAATAAGCCCACTTCATTTTAATACTTTATTCAAACATTATACTAAGTTTAAGGTAAAAATAATTTCCCAAAAGTGTAACTGTACCACAAAAGCTCGAGCTCGCTCGAAGCTCGAGAATTTTCAAGTAGGCTCGCTCCAGCTCGGCTCGAAGTAAAATTCTTAGGCTCGCAGACCTCTAGTTATTTATAGAAAAAATCCTAACCTCTAATCTGTAATAAACTGAAATTTCTCAAGAAAAAATTTTTGTTTTTATATACACAAGAAACAGTAAAAACACAACATATTTGAGGTTAGGAAGGCATCAGATGTTATAAACAAGAATGTACCCAGCCTAAGCTGTGTTGATATTATGTTTTGCCTACATACAACAGTTTACGAATTTATTAATAAATCTGCCACTTTTCAAAATACGAGCAGTGATGCAAAATTATTATTGATTTTTACCGTTTGCGCCGTAACCTAATCAAGCACCAAACTTCCACTCACGACTCGCAACCGCGGCGCATCGTCAGCTGCATTATCTTCGAACTCATCAAACACTGTTCCGTTTTCTTTAAGCATATGAGAATTTGTTTTTGTAATCTTTTAATCAAGAATATAAATGAATAAAATAGTTCACAAACAAACGTAAAAGTTTTCAACAAAACAATATTCACAACACGCAATTCACACACAAACTATTGACGACACTGGGCACGGAACAATGGCGTCTCGTCCTATTTGTTTATTAAATTGTTATCGGTATTGATTTTATCTGTGCGAGTTTTTCTACTGAACTGAATATTTCCATGTAACATGTGGTTTATCTTTCGTTGTGAATGGTGATTTAAAGTCATTTACGTGACTTAAATCACAATCAGAGATGTCGGACGAATGGGAACATTTTGTTCTGGACAAATCCGACACCACCAAAGCTGCATGTCTGTTTTGTGGTGCAAAAATATCCTGCGGAAAGTCATGTACAAGTGCGTTACGTAAACATCTTAACTCCACTCGGCCCAAATCGCTGTTGATAAACGGGAGAATAGTGAATCTTCCGGTTCAGGAGAAATTGTAGGGCCTAGTAGAATCTTATCTGAACCTCAAAACAATGAACCATCACTCACACAGCCCACACTAGTACAATTCAAGACAAAAAAAAAATTAATTTTCAAGCAAAGATGGCTTATTGCAGAAATGATATGTGTAGACAATCAGCCACTGTCTGTTATAGAAAACAAAGGCTTCAGAAAGCGTATTGCATTTCTGGAAACGCGTTATTCAATGGTTTTGAGAAAATTTCTGGCAAATACACTTATACCAGAAATGTACCAAACTACATGTGAGAAAGTCAAGGGACTTTTAGTGCAAGCAGAATACATCTTACTCACATTAGATATTTGGACATCATCTGTTAAAAGATTCGGGTTTGGGTTCAAGATTTGGCAATTCCAGTCGAGGATTTGAGTTAGGATTCGGATTCGAGGAAATCAGGATTCGCCCCATCCCTAGTTACAAGATGTATTTTCATATCATTGACTACCTAGTGAAATGGTGCGCTTAAACTCTATCAATGGGTAAACTTAATTTGTTTGTCAACAACATATTTTCCATGTCATTTATTGATATTTTTAAAAGAAATTTTTGACGTGACATTTGAAAATGCCTATGTATTGCTTAAGTCAGAAAATTAATTTCGGTAATGTTATACATTAGGGTGGCCACACAAAATCTCAAATGAAATTCCATGACTTTCCAGGTTTTCCCTGACCAGATTATAATTATCCCTGACCCTGATTTTGCACTATTACGGTACTTCAGTGTTAAAAATTAATCAATGTTCTTTTTTAAACTGCAAGTATTCAATAGACAAATGAATAAACAAAGATTGAACTTAATTTTATTCAAGGTAGGACAATATAAATGTGATATGTATTTCTAGTTGTTTATTATCCATATACAAAACTCACCTAGAATAAAAACATTATGAGATAATGTAAGTAACCCAAATGAATTATAGCAGACAATTATGATACCAAAATAAGATGCAGTAATTCCAAAGGAGAGCCACTTTTCTGCAAAAACTGTAATAAAAATTCTAAAATGCTTTTATTTATTTATTTTTCTGACATGTTATCCAATTACTAGCTAAGAGGGCATTGTGATACTCAAATGTAGTTTACCATAAATTGACCATTTTAAAGCATGGTTATGTTAGGTACATTAAACAAGAGTACAATTATGAGAATGGTTGGTTAGTGGTTAGGTTAGGTTAACTTCATTAAAAAAACTTAATAGTGTGGATGGTTGGTTAGATTAAGTTACATGTTATGATAAATGTTGGTTAGCTTCATTAAAAGCCTATAAAATAGTAAGGAAGTTTGGTTAGTTTAAGTTAACTACATTGTATTGGTACTGCCTAACCAATTGTTCAAACAATATTTCAGGATTTTTAATGTAGCTAACCTAACTGATCATTTTCATGATACCATGGTATTTGTAATATGTAACCTAACCTCACCACTTGTAACATAACACCCTCTTAAAGAATGATTGTAAAACATGTCAACAAGTAAAAAAAAATGCTATTTGGAATTTTTAATTAATTTTTTTTACAGAAAAGTGACTCTCTTAAAATTACTCAAATATGCCTCACATCCCTGATATTTAGATCATAACTAAAAATATAAAAGAAGCGCAACTTACACCTCAACATTTTCCTAATCTTTTTATTTGCTTAATTTATTTTAAATTTGCTCATCAGCACACATTTTTGTATATTAAACTTTTTCTTGTTTGCCTTTCCTTTGGTAAAGTTTCGCTGGATTGGTCGTATCATCTGTGCCGCCAATTAGTATTTTTGGCACAATTATAAATTTATATTTTTGGATATATTCTGTCACCGGTCATTTTTTTCTGGCTGCAAGAACTTAAACTTTTTCCTCCTTCTGTATACTCCCGTATAATCTTTGTCAGACCTGTCTCCCCAATTTTTCCCAGCCCTAGATCTGATTTTGCCAGAGTCTTTTGCGAGTCAGTCTGTGTATCATTTTATTGCTGCCTTAGCGCACGAACTTCGCCAGTAATTCGCCTCTGAGCCTGACAAGAACTGCTATGTCCTGCAAGCTATCATGGCAGGCTGTTTCTAAGACCTTGCCTGACGTGAGCACTCCATGGCATGTGAGATAAATTGGTTCGTAACATTATGTTAATCCAGTCTACTTGGCATGTGGCACATAATGCATATATTTTAAGAGAATGTTATTTCTTTTAATATTAATGCATGTAGGCTGGTACACCAGGCAGGTTATTCCCAACAAACACCATTATCTGTACAGACCATAAATATGCTTTTGATATTTTTCTGCAGCAATTTAGTCAAATTTATGTCTTGTTTGGATCACATTTTCTTTATTTTTCCCTTTTAGTGCAGTTCTTTCACTTTGTGCTTTAAACATACTTTTAGGTGGTTGCCTCTGGTTCATTCAGTAGGCTTAGCCCGGGATGCCTCAGAGAATTCCGAAAATGTATATTTGAGTAAAAATGTTGCTAGACATTGCTGCAAATGGCAATTTGTTTTTAAATTGACTAGTTTCTTCAAAAAAATTAAAAGTCAGGAAGGCTATGAGGTTTAGGGAGATAATTCTAAAGAAAAGCCATTATAAATTCAAAAATGTTTTTCTACTTCATGACATGTTTTTGAGTCATTCTCTAAGAGGGTGCTGTGGTAACTATAATTAGTTTATCTGTAGTTCATCATTTTAATGAGGTTAGGTTAGATAAATAAATGAAATATAGTGTGAAATTGTGAGATAAATTGGTTAAGTTGGGTTAATTACATTAAGAACACTGACACATGAATTTATAAGGTACCTATTTTTAACCTCACCTATAACTATTTTATGTAATTTTAATATAGCTAACCATTCAAACAATTTTTCTGTATTTTCAATGTAGCTATACTAACCTAACTACTAATCAAACAATTTGAAAGTATTTTTTAATTAGTTCACCCAGCCAACCATTCTCATAATTTGTAATGTAGCTAATCTAAACTAATCACTCTATAAAAAGTTGAACTACTGATAAACTACCTACTTCATGTATCACAATGCTCTTTTAGAAAACATATTAGGAAGTTTAAAAAAAAAGGTTTTTTGGAATTTTCTTTTAGAACAGATGCTCTCCTTCAGAATCACCATATGAGGAAATTGTAGGGTTAAAATTATTGAAAATGAGAAAAACCTTGTTTAAGCTATGATCAATATTTTCTCATATTGAATTCACTTAAACCACACAATGTTCCTTGACTTCAAATGCCTTCAAATTGACTGTGCTTTCCAGAAACCAGTGGGAATAAAATACCCAATTAAAAAATAAATTATAAATAGGTATATTTAATAGTTACATTTTACTTACTCCCTCGTTGAAGACATATATGAACTTCAATATACCACTAATGGTAAATTTAATTTACATGAACACCAGATATGTAAAATTTAACTCTAAAATTTCTGTAATCACTCAAGTTTGGTTCAATTTATAAGAACTTGACTCAGGCAGAATTTACTGTTGAAATAAAAAAAAACTTTGCAAGGTTTCTAAGAGGTAAAATTCATTTCCCAGCCCCAGTCGATTTTTTTAGGACAAGTACACAATAAAAATTCAATCTTATAATGGGTAACTGATATTTTTACCAAATTTTTTATAGCCAAGATGAATGCAGATTCAAATTGTTTTTTATCAAGTCGGTGTTAACTGCATAAGAAAGTATTAAAATATATCTCGGACAGTATAATGACCAAACAAATATATCAGCTAAATAATTTACCTCACAAGCATAGCGCACCAGATTAAATACACTTATTTACGGTAGTCACCACGTGTTTCATAAAACCTACTTAAACATTTTTCAACTTAATTTACAGTAAATAGGAAATGATACAATAAAATCATTTATGCAGCTTGTAAAAGTATCATAAACATGCAAAACCCTCAATAAGAGGCCTCTCAGCCAGGCCCTGTATTTTAAAGGTATCCATTTCAATCCTTTACCTTAAAGCAGGTCTGCCAATTTCACGGATTTTATCCGTTTTCGCGGATTTTTAAACCTCTAAACGGATTGCCGGATTTTGAACGAATATCACGGATTTTAAATAAAGCTAAGCACAAAATTGCATGAACATATGTTTGTAAACAAATACAAAATTCATAGACACATTCAACATGGAGCGCAATCTTTACACGTTTTAGTGTTGCCCCAAGGGGCAAAATTTTTAAACAGCCATTAGACGAACTGATATTGACTATTGATATTTCTCATGAAAGAATTTTAACCGCTCGCGGCAGAATCGAGAAACAACATTCTCGACACAGCAATGAATCATTGAAGTTCTACGCCTACCCATACTGTTTTCTTCTATGGCCGTGTTGAATGTAAACAGGAATCTTAACGATGAATAACACTTGTTCATGTTTGTTAACTTTGTCTCGAGAGAAACACGTTGTCGCTTCAGCTATTTATTGAAACGAAAATTTCTTAAGCAAAGTTTTTTTGATCGTAACCTCTTGTGCGCGTTACGATGAATAAAAAACAAAAGGCATCACCAGAAAGCATCCCATTCAAACAACATTATAAATGGGAATGGGAGAATGAATTGAAATGGGTGAAGCCTGGGAATAGTGTTTACCAGGCGAAGTGCACAGTTTGTAATTCTATCCTTTGCGTTTCCAATGGAGGGTTGAAGGATTTGCGCCGTCATGGCAATACTGAGAGCCACAAAAAAAATCTCAGATGTGTTGAACAAAACTCTTCGCTCACAAACTTTGTGATTAAAGATGATAATGGGAGTGTTGATGTGGACTTAGTGTGGGCTAACTTTGTTAGCGAAAACAATTTGCCCATGAACCTGAGTGATAGTTTCACTAAATTAGTACCAAAAATGTTCCCAGACAGTGACATTACTAGAAATTTTTGTTGTGGTCGCACAAAAACTGGCATGATCATCCAACAGGCATTGGCTTTTTCCGAAGAGGAAGAAATCGTCAATGTCATGAAAACAACATTTTTTACACTCTTAATTGATGAGTCTACTGACATAACAGTGCACAGGCAGATGATTATTTATGCCATATATTTTGTTAGTCAGCAAGTAGAAACACACTTGTACAAGGTCGTGGCTATTGAGTGCAAAGCAACTGGTGAGAACTTATTTAATCTTGTAAATAAGTCATTTCAGAAAGAATATATTCCTTGGAAAAACTGCCTTAGCATGTCATCAGATGGTGCAAAGGCTATGGTTGGAGAGTTTAACTCAGTACTTTCGCGAGTTAAAGGGGAACAAGAAAATGTATGGTTTCTAAATTATACTTGCCATGTTTCCCATCTGGCTGCACTGTGGTGCACTACCAGGCGTGTGTGAAACAGTTTTCTAGAGATGTGTATACTTATTTCAAGACATCTGGAAAACGCCAAGATGAGTACAGACATGTCCAGCAGTTGCTGGAGGTGGAAGAACATAAGATTTTGCGTCCTTCTTTCACCAGATGGCTGGCACTACTTCAGTGTGTAAATCGTATGTTGGAGCAATGGCCAGCTTTAACTGAATATTTTGATTCAGTTGATGCAAAAGAGAGCTCTTTGGAATCTGTACAACGAATCAGATAAACACTACACTCATGTTCAGCCAAACTGTACTTTCTTTTTCTTCAAGCAGTGTTGCCACGGTTTGAAAAATTCAATTTGCTGTTCCAAAAAGAACGTCCGTATTTACACAAGTTGTACAGCGAGATGAGTACACTGCTGCGACAAACAATTGCAAGTTTCGTCCAGTTTGGTGTGATTCAGAAAAGTGATCTAACCTCCATTGATTTTCAGCGTTCAAACCAGCTTTCAGATTCATCCTTATTTGTTGGGCATGCAACCCGTACGTTTCTGGCAGAAAATGAAATTCCTAAGTCTGAAAAAATTGAATTTTTTAACAATATAAGGGAATTTTATGAGACTGGAACAAAAGAATTTTACAGACTTCTTCCTGTGAATGATGTAGTTCTTCAGAACAGATGTTTTTGACCCAACCAAAAAACATTGTGGAGAGTGGAAAAAGATGGAAAAACTAGCCAAAGTTTTCCCAAATGTAATTTCTGATGGAGAACACGATTCTCTGAATGCAGAATTTTTTGATTACACGCTTTGGGACTTACCTGAATCCATTTGTCCACACTCAGACGCAGTTGATGTATTTTGGTACAAAGTTTTCAAGTATGAGGAGAACGGCAAACCACGTTTCTCAACCTTGTGCAAATTAGCAAGAGCAATGATGATACTCTCTCACAGCAACACGAGTGTAGAGAGAGCATTCAGTCAGCTCAAACTAATCAAGACAGCACATCGGTCATCTTTATGGGCACCAATGCTGAATGCCTTGATGCAGGTTTCTGTTAGGAAGCGTGTAGCTGAGTTTAAACCTACTGCTGAGTTGAGGAAAAAAGCAAGAAACTTAATAAAATAAGTGTGTTGTGAAAAACCGTTATGTGAACACTGACTGTACAAAATATAAACCAAATATTTTGCATTATTCTGCCTACATACTTTTTCATTGTTACGTGAAGGCATTTTGCTGAAATAACTATTTCAGTTGTACTATTTTCCATAATAATAAGAACTTTGTTTGAACCAAAATTTTATAGTAAGAACAACTGATTTGGTTGCGTGTATTTTTAAGCCTACTGGTTAAAGAAACAATAATAACTTATTAAGTATATTATTTTCTCGAACATTACTTCATTTGGATGGATATTAGTTTTTAAGAAATTTAAGTAATAAAAATTTTTCAGGGTCAAAATACTTATTTTGTGGTCGCAAGGATTTTCAAGGATATGCTTGTCATATTTTAAAGGATTTTCAAGGATTTTTGGATGTTTTGTCAAGGATTCACGTTCATGACCTGGTGGCAACCCTGCCTTAAAGGTTATGAAGAACATCAGATATTACAATATTAAGTAAATATTTAGTTTTATTGCATAATGTTTGCATGATTGCATGTAAATTTATTTAAGCTGTTTTTTATTCATTGTAGTTGGACTGTTTTGACACACAGATACATAAATATAATGCTGTCTGTCTTTCTGGCCGTCTGCTATTCTTTAATGCAAAAACTGTTCGAATGATTAGGCTGAAATTTTCTATGAATACAGTTTTAATCCTGGGGAAAAAATAGTACTATAACAGTTTCTAAATATTTGACTGTTTTAAGACAATGAGTTAACTTCCCCTCAAAATAACATCTGTTCTAAAAAAAACAAAATGGAGTAAAGTGAATCAGAATGTTTTTCAACGAAATTGACACCCAACGTGTCAACGATGGGTACAACAGCAAATAAAAAATAAAATTTAGACTTTGATATGTAACTACATAAAAGTAAGCAGTAAATGTTTTTAAATATATATACCTTACTCCACAAAATGCAAAACCTTAACAATACCTTATTTCTCATTTCGGATTCTATGCCTATCTTGTCCTACATGTAACATGAAAAATATTTGTCTGCGTGTTAAAAGTTTGTCACTCTTCACATTTTTCAAAATAAATCCAATTCATGTGCACTTGAGTTGATTTTCAAAGCATAAAATTTATCCTTTGATAAAACAAAACAGCTATTAAGCTCAACAACATAGGATTAGCTGCTTTAATACATCAAATTACCAAAATTCACAAGCATAAGTCATTTTACACTGCAAAGAAGCTGGTCACCAGGCATGTATCCAGCGAACTTGAATCCTTTACCCAGACTACAGCATGGACTCAGTAAGTATGAAATGAAGCTCAAACAGTAATATCAAGAAATTTTTATTTCAGTACGCATAACACTCAATGTATTAAGATTATTTTCACTTAAATTGCCTGTCAATAACTGTGTAAGACTGTATTAAACTAAATGAAATGTCAAAATAACCTTAAGATGACACACAATATCAACCTTTACGAAATGAGAAAAACACCATTGATGATTTGGCAAGCATCACGGTGCTACGCAGTATTTACTACTGCACATCTCAGTGTTAACTTTTCAAGGTGATGAGTTTAACATTTAAAGGCACTATTAAGTAAATATATCAAACTGCACACCATAAAATTTTTTAGCATTTTAAGTTTCGCTTGTTGAAATACATTAACAAGGCTGACCACAGTGTTTCAAGTAATATCAATTAATTGAGAATAAGTAAAATGTTAAAAAACAAACAATACACTTACCTGAACAAAGATCTCCAAAAATGTAGTAGCACTGTTCAGAGAATGTAATCTTGTTGACAGTGTGCCTGATGTAGCCAGCCTTCAACATCTGAGATGCATATTTTCGAGCATCTCTTCTATCCAAGAAACCTTCTACGTGTGTATTCAACCAGTCGACAACATCACAACCTATAAAATAAAAATTATATTTACTGTAAGTGGTAAATAAAATCAATTTCATTATTAAAAATGTTATAAAGCGGTACTAAAAGTAGGTGAATAAACTGCACAGTAGTGTAAAAATAAAAATGTTAAAATTAAATTAAAAATTGTAAACAATCATTGCTGATAACATAAACTTGTTTTACACCATGTGAATAAAATTCCAAAATTAATTTCTGATAAAATATTCATATCTAGGAACAAAAGTAATACAAAATTTAGTAAGAAAATTTTTTAAAAACAAGACATATTTTCACATGAAAGAGTAGTATTATTTAATCCCTCAGTAAATGAAATTATTTCAAAGGTGGCACAGATCTACATGAAACAGTAACAGTCTCCTACGGAATAAACAGGTAGGCCATATTGCCATTAAATTGTATGGACACTAAGAATACAAAAAATACAGGGACATACTGTATTAACCTGAATAGAAGCCGACCTTGATATCAGGCTGTCCACTAATTTTGGGTGTCTCCTCCATCAAAAAATATAGAATTTTGTTTTTATTTACATCAGAATAACTTTCACCAACACATTCTAACACATGTGTTCATTTTTTTCCTTCCTTTGCCACCACATATTACTCTCCTAGAACCTATATTAGCGTGCTGATACACAGTTGTTTGTTTGTCATAGATAGTGTACAAATTTGAAGTTGTAATTTGTATAGAAACGTTTATTCCTAGTTTTGGAATCTGATCTGCAGATTTACCATGTTTTTGACACAATCACAAATAACAGGTTCATAACTGTAAATCTTACGAAAAACTAAAATGTAAATTTCAGTTTTGCGCAAAGAGTCTACCATACAATTGAGGGTACATTTAACAAGGAAAGTATTTTGAAGCATAAACAAGTACATAAAATGAGAAATAAACATTTTTACATTGTGTTCCTTTAGCTAACATAGATGAAAACACATTCTTCGCTTGTTTTTTTCCTTTCTTTCATAAATGAAGGCAGTTAAAAAAAAAAATGTATCACATGCTGATTAAGTCATCATATTATTTTCTTTCATGGTTGGTTATCCTGCAACCAAATAGTTTGTTTAAATTTTTTCCCGTTTGTCGACAGAAAAAATACATGCATAAGTAAATGTATTTTTTCAGGTTTATTACGTTATCATTTCGGTTTGGAATATTTAAATTTTCTGCAATATCATTATGCAGTCAAAATTTAGTGTTGGTATAAAAGCTTTCATTTCATTTGAACGGTTTATGATCATTGATAACATAGTTTCATTGCATTAATTTCACATTCTCAGAATATAATCTCTCATCGCTTGTTAAAACAAAATTAGGCGTGAATTTCATGTTTCTTGTCTTTATTCATTTTCATGGTTGCTACAGAAATATAATCTTAGAATTCCCTGACTTTTCCCTGTTTTCCAGAAATTTAAGAGAAAAATTCCCTGACTTTCTTATGAAATACATACCATAAATATTAACGTGCATATGATTAAATGTAATATAAAAATTTCAAGATGAGGTAAAATAAGGTTTTTTTTTTATTGTGTTATTTTGACGGCAGAATTGTGAATGTGTTTTTTTTCCTTCGACATGGCTGGTGAGAGCTCTTCGACACATATTGCTGAGTTGAACACTTTTGTAGCACAAAGTGCAGTACGCAGAATTTAGGTTTTTAGCGGAGGGTTTGATATGCTGAAACTGTGACTCCTTGAGCCAATTCTCCTTAAAAGTAGTTTTATTCGACATCTCTAAGCTAGAAAAAAGTACATATTAATATTTTCAGGTTAGGTTAAAAAATTATTGTTTATGAATTCTTAAAAAAATATTACTACACAAATACAAAAACTATTACAAATTCACACCTAGCAATATAACGGGCCTACTTAGAGAATTACAATAGCAGCATTACAATATGCAATACTCTTACATTCTTACAATGTTAACTAACGATTCTGGGGAAAAAATTGTTCAGTTATGCATATTTTTTATACACAATGTAAGTGTCACGCAACAGAACTCACGGATTATAATGGTTGAAAAAAAAGTAATTAAAAAAAATAGTTAGAAAAAATGCAAATACATAACCGCGCACAAAATCCACGTGTTTTTGTATCAGCTTGGTAGTTTTCAAAATGAGAATTGGTATTGCTTCTTTATCAAAATGCACTTTATTTTCTTATGATCGCATCAAAAACTAACTTCACCTGAAAAAACGCCTTTAAATTCACGTAATAAGCTTTGTACTCATCTTATTCCACGTGAAAATAGCCTTCAAAAGATAAACGACGCCATGCCCGTTCTGTAGTTCACTGCATGGAACGGAACAAAACACAAGTCTCAAGGGCAAATTAAAAAGGATCAAAACACGAACAAATGAAGGCCGGGTTCGCTAGTGAACAAACGAGTGCCTGGATTGGCCAGAAGTTATGGTGGGTGGTTGTAACAGCCTATTGCAACGGACAATCGTAGACCCAGTAAAAAAAAAAACGTTGCAAATGCTGTGTGCCTTAAGCAGCAGCCTTTTAGCGGAGTCGTTTGGTAGCGGTACGAGCGCATCAAAACAAAGCTTTGTTTGAATTATAAGCAACTTTAAAATTTCCAGAATTCGTAGAATTTTCCCTGACATTTCCCGGAATTTCCTGACCATTTTAATTTCCCTGACATTTCCCGGTTTTCTAGTCCTGTAGCAACCATGGTTTTGTTTCGCTAAATGTACACATTCCTACTAATATATTTACAAAAATAAGATATTTTTGACTAAAGGAAGGACAGATATTATATTCTACGTAAAACCAGTGTTCATGTTATAATAGTTATAGAAATAACTCCTTATCTATATTAGGAATGAACACACAGGTAAATGTGATATAAGCTGTGAGTATATAATAAACTACAGCTTCAAAGTTGATTGACGAGGCCCTAATGCACTCACAAGATTACTATTTATGTATTAGATCACACCTTTCATTCTAAATGATTGAAATTTTACGAGACTGAAATAAAAAAAGGCATGAGAAAACAACTGTTTGTACAATATTCAAGAGACTTACTCACCAATGAAAGCATTTGGGATGGTAATCTTAAGCCACATACGGTCTCTGATTTCAAGCCCAGAGTCTGGTCGAGCCATAGCCCTCACAACTGTCGCCATGTCAGTGCTCACACTTAAATTCAGTTCTTCGAATGGTCCTGTAGAAATAATAAAAGAGCATGTAAGTTTCGAGGAACATCAAGTTACACAATTTTTCTTCCTTAAAACTATTGGTTTCTATATTCGCTGCATTGTGAGCTTCTGTTCTTTAAAACTTGACTTTCAATTGAAACCTACCTTCAAACACTTTTCTAGCCAGTTTCTCAAGTTGGGTCATGATATTTTTCTAATAATCTGTTGTTCTTCACTATTAACCTCACAAAATCTGATACACATAATTATTTGCAAACATTTTTAAAGTTTTAAAACAAAAAACTCCAATGTTTATGTGTTTCAAAAATAAATATGTGTAATTTTTTTCCTGTAAAACACTTTTGATAACAGATATGTATATTTATATCTAGCTAACATGAAAATTGTCTAATACACAAAGAGACACACACACATAATTTAATGCAAATATAAAAAAAAAAGCTTTCATCCCTCCCTCAGAACTTAACACATAATCTGCAGTCTTAAAGATTATGGTGCACACAATCATTATACCTTATATAATATAACTTAGAAAAACTTAGTGCAGAAAATTATAAACACCCATCCTCAATAACACTGTTAAATTAGAGCATTATTTGAAGTAGCAGGGTCATAGATTCGAAGTAGCAGTCTTTTACATTTACACAATTTTTTTTTATTATCGTGTGTCCACAATGGCAACAGCACTTGTGTAACATTAAACACAATGCAACAAATTAATAATGACAAATCATAAAACAATAGTTTGCCCTCTCTTTAAAAGCTAATTGCTTTCTTCATTGCCAATTTACTTGAGCTCATTTAACAAAGAACAGTGGATTATATTAAGCAGAAACATCTCCAACGCCCTAAATTTCAGTCAATGTTTATAGTATGCCATCCTGCAAGTCAGCAGCAACTCTGGTGATAAAGGCGACATTTTCCGGGGTAGTTTACCTCACACAATCCATGTAGTTAGTCATTCATGGCAGGCATGCATTTAGTAAAAAACAGAGTTGGGAATGATGTTAACAATATAAATATTTTTCTTGTTAATAAAAAACATTAAGCTGAAGCTTCTTTAATGTTATTAGAATTGAACCATATCTTCCATATTAAAACAATATTCTGTACTCAGAAATGTTGTTGGCACCTAATTAGTACAGAAATTTATACCCAAAACTTGTTATGCAAACAATGAAGCCTTTGAGTTTTTATACTGTAATTTAATTTTAGGTTGTTTAATCAAAATGTAATTCAAGCACTTATTTAAAGGTACTTTAAATGTGTTTAAACACATAATTAGTACTGTAAATTGATTTTAAAAGCAGCAGTGTCATGATTAAAATGGTAGTCAAGAAGCACACTTCCATAGTTGGAAACTAATTATTTTGATTAACATACACTTCTATGGAAACAACATATTTGATTAGCACTGTTTTGATTAGCACTCATGAAGACTAAGTGCGTTACTTCGAGGGAAGGGTATAGGTATTGATTGGCATTAGCTACTTTTTATAAATGAGTATGTAAAGATAACAAATACTTAATATTCTGTAACTGTGAGTCAATGGACACCATTTTAGAAAGGAGGTTTTATGGAATGGTTTTTTTTTATTCAGTCAACCCAATGACTCAAACTATCAAACTTTATACAAACAGACAGTCATCTCTTTTCACATGAAACTATATTCCGAAACTTAAAATTGACAAATTTTAAAGAGCAGTAAAAGCTCTTTAATCAGGCATGTACGAAACCACAGTTTTGCCAGAGTAGCGACTGAACGTTAGTTACTGAACTTTATTGTAGTTTTAATGGGAACAGCAAAAAAAATTAATCAGTATTCCGCAATGTAAATCCATGGACTTGTATTTTATTTTTCTGGGGGAATAGGGTGTTCAGAAATGTAAGCAATTAATTAAAAAATGATTTAAGATATTTTTGTTAACTATCAATGTTTAATTGTGATGTATTGTAGCTCCTCATAACTTATTTTAAAAAAGAATGGATTTGAAAAATTAATAAACTAATAAACTGCAGTTGTGGTGGTTTAGAACGACTGTGGTAATACTTCTAGCGTAGCTTCCATACTAAACTTAAGGTCCACGTGCGACATTGTGGCTAAACTGTTTCGTTGTTTTACAATCGCCTTCTTTCCCCCGATAGTTGAGATGACCTGGCTGTCGGCAGTCTTACTGGCTACTGGCTTTATTTCACATCTCCATTCCCATATGTAAGGCTACTCGAGTTGCTGATTACAGCAAACGCATGTTAAAAATTCATTGCTGCACACAGGAAGTTTGTGGAGCATGCTCGGTTTACTCTTATTTTTTTACACCATTTAAGTTTTTCACACCTACTCTTTTAATGTGTGATTTTATATCTAAGACAAATATATAATGAAACTAAACTTATTTTCATATAATATTCTTAACTTTACTGTAAGAAGCCAAGTAAAATTAAAACTTTATGCACAAACATAAAACTTATCATTTACTCAGTGACGAAAATGAGATTTTTTCATAATAAAGAGAAAAATATTTCTATCTTTGGTGAAATTTTAATCTGAAGAAATGTCAGTAGCAAAATTAATTTATGTTTTAAAAGTATGGCTTCTTAATTTCTTGCAACGAGCCACTAAAAATGTATTTACATCCTGTGTATAATGTTTCACAAATTATTTGTTTCCTGCTTATTACATTTGTTTTCTATAACTCAAAAAATTGAAAAACAAAAAATTGAAAAACCTCTGTGCATTTTATATATCAAAGGTACATATATGTTAATTCACAGTGTTGTGTCTGTTAGCATCTTTCTTCTTGGAAAAGAAAATATCATATCCTTCCTTTTCTTGCCATTATGGTATGTTTTCAGATATACACACTTAGTTCTACAATATTTTTGTTTGTCAACCTTTCTGCGATAGCACAAAAAAAAGCATTCTTTATTGCTTATAGACACACAGCAAAACCCTTTATTTATATACTCATCAGGGGAAACAAAAAAATTTAAATTAAGGGAAAAAATTAAAACTCATCTAATAAATATATACCTCATTTCCTGTATGTATTCCACCTCCCACAAATACTTTGACTTAACATTAAAGAAACATGTAATGTATACTACTAACCTACTAATATACCATCAATACTCAAGCCATGCCCAAAATATGCAACACAAAAACACAACAAAAAGTTTAGATTTATTATTGAATAAATTAATGTCTACTTATATTATAGGGTTGAACATAATTGTACGGGAAAAAAACTGAGGCGTTTAAAATGTTTTTGAAGAGAATTAACACATCAAACTAATAATCTAATATTGTGTTTAATCTTAATTTTAGTTGACCTCATATAACTACTAAGTAAATATTATGAAACAAAAATATTATTTTGTATCAACTTAAAATAAACATATAACAAAAACCATGACCCAAATGAGAGACTGAACTAACGCAACACACCAATAACTATTGTCGTAGTAGATACTAACCACGAAAGAGTGAGGGCTATCAAATATAATTTACTTGGCATGAGACAGAGTGCACATGCTGAATGCAATAGCCAAGCTATTGATATTGATACTTGAATATGCACGCGCACTCTATACACTCTAACCAAACATGATGCCAACTATCACTGGCTACATTTTCATACATGCTACACAATGGCGAAGGAACGGATAATAGAACACGTGTTGTAACACTGCATAACCACTAACTCAAGAAAATTAAACCTAATGTACCTAGAATGGTATGTTATGCTGCTGGAGTAGATAAGGACACGTTATATTTGATAATTTTCATACAGTATAAGCCATAGTCATTAGAAGTATTTTGTTTACCCATAACAAAAGTTTACATTAATATTTCAAATTTGTTGGTAAGGTTAAACTAAAGTTTATGGTTTTTTAATTTAAATTTACAATATTTCACTAATCATCAATATGAGCACTGAACCTCTACACCAGATTGAAAACGGAAAATATTTTTCTGGTGCCACAATATCATTAAGAAATTCGCAGGTATGCAGTAAGTGGCGCAATTGTGACGTTTGTTTTCTGCCAAGTTTGTTATTGTAACACGCATTTGCAGAGTTTTTAAGTAGGAAAACCCCGCATGTTTGTGCATGACTGCACAGAAATGTGAAAGAACGGTCGCAGTAAGGTATTTCTGTAACCAATCAGAACGAACTACACACTTTGTATCAGGACAAACTACACAGAGTGTACAAAATTCCACTACCGAAAATCATGAAACATCTACGTTATTTGTTAACGTGAAGAAGCTGACCTTGGTTAAATAGTAGCTTAGAGGGTATAGTTTATTGCCATATGGACGGTGTTATGTAAAAATGGTTCAACCCACAAACATTTTCAACTGAGTAAATTGAGCTCAAAGTTGAACACACAATAACCGGTATTGTGGCAGTGCGTTGAATGTTTGGTCGCAAGATGGCATAGTAGTAAGGAATGTCGGTTAAAAAAATTTAGCTCAATTAAAAGTGTCAATTTACCTACACAATTATTTCAATAACTTTTTTTTCTTTTGTTGGTTAACTCATTTGTGCATAACACCATCCATATAAGGTAATGTTTGTTGTGATTGGTCGGTTGGCTCACGGGACTGCCTCCATCCGTTTTGTGTTTCACCTTTGTAAAAGAGGGCAGCTGCGTTGTCCAACCAGCTGGCACTCAATTGTCACCGCGTGTGGCTGCATTGTTGGCAACTCACAGGTAAATTTAAGATGAACGTGTGATGGGATGATTTAATGCCTGCCGATTGGGGCCATGCCAATGATATACTTTGTTTTCTTCCCCTTCTCTTTCGGACTTGTTAATTAGAAAATCGACCCCAGACGAAAAAATTGCCCACCAGACATGTCTTGGAACTACTTCATACTTCAGTTAAATATTTAACTGAAGGATTTAATTGATGTTATTTTTTTTTATTTTTTTCTCATAATCGAGCAATGAGAGATAGTTGATGTATGTGGAAAATCATCTGGACTTGGAAAGTAAGTTAACTACTATACTATTCTTTGTTTGTTTTGGTAAAAACTAAAAAAAAAAAACAATAAACAAATGCAAAATTTAAAAAAAACTTTTTTAAATGCAAAATCTTGGGTGAAATAAAAAAAAATAAAAATTTTTTTTTTATTATGACTGCTGTGTATCTTCATGCTTCAAGTGTTTAATGAATATTACTATCAGGTTGCCTAGCTGGGCCAATCTTGACACATAACAGTGTCCGAAAGAGATTTATCACATCAGAAAACTTTGTATTCCTGTTAATTAAATAAGTAAACTGTAACTTCCTAATGATAATAGATTTCAACCTAAAAACAATTATTTTTTTACGAGAAACAAAGTTTTTTGGGCAACTTCAATACAGTCAAACCTCTCTGAAACGACCCCTCACGGTTCCCAGGAATAGGGTCGTAATAGAGGGGGGGTGGTCGTAATAGATGTTTTCCGAAATTTTCAGTTCATTTCTCCCCCCCCCCCCCCTCCCAAACCGCTACTCGCTAACCAGCCGTACAATGGCAGGATGCTGTCACTCACAATGCTATACGGCTTTGCTTTAAACTTTTAACCTTCATGACAAGTCCGTCGCCCTACATGCCACCTCTAAAGAAAATATGTGTTAGTTTACATGTATATTTTCTGCTTTCCGTAGTTAAATACACTAGAACCCCGATGTCACAAACCCCGGATTTAACGAAGCAGTGATTTTACGAATACATTCTCGGGAACCGTCAAAAAATTGGACATTTTGACCAAAATGTGAAAATCAGAAAAAAAAATTTAAAAAAACCAAATGAAAGATCATTCAAATCAGCAAATTTTTGTGTCGGCTTTAATAGAGTAGAATCCCGCCTATGCGACCCCCCTCTGATGCGTCCATTCCGTTTATACGACCGTTTTTTGAGAAACTGTGAAAAATTTTAGCAGAGAAAGTCGAAAATTTGAGTAAAATCGGCTGAAAAACAAGTCTGTTACACATTGTTGGGCGCTATGTGTTCACGTTTATCTTGGCGAGAGCTGTACTGTAAGCAGGCAGGCATACAAGAGACGGCTGAAAATAGATACCACCCCTCTAGACTGTCCACGCGGCAGTGTCTAGCCGAGCTCGGCGCGTCCACTATCGCACGAAAAACCGTCTCAGTTGTCATGTTATCTTACACCTTCTGCGTGAGAAACTGTCAGCATCCTCCTCCCCTCCCACACCGCGTGCGGCAAAAGCCAGGTTGTATAGTCCATTCTCGGTAAAATAAATATTTTTAGGGGCTTATACAACTGTTCTTCGTCGTTAATAAATACTTTATAAGTTTAAGTTATTATGATACAATTTGTTTATTAGTCACACAGCAGTTTCTGCTGAAAAATCATTAATACCTCAAATTTTACTGAATAGAAAAATTTGGCAGGGCCGTAAATATATTTATTTTACTGCATAGTTACTTTTCCATCTGCATTCGAACGTGTTTTTTTTCTTTCTTTTTTTTACGCTATGAAGGGTTGTGGAAAAGATAATTGCTTGAGCTGTCAAAATAAACATCGCTGACGGCAAGGGCGGGAGCGCATCCTGTCGGTCTGTAACCGTGATTATCTACTCCAAAAACATGTCACAGCATTTCAGGATAGCATTGTTCTTATATCTTTCGTTTAAAGCCGAATGTTTTCTACCTGATCCACACAAGTTCCTTCGCCACGTTTTGAACGAAAATAACAACCAGCCGGCTAGCATAGCCGAACTCGCGTGACGTGAATTCACTTAAGGAAATGGGTGTCATGTGGGGCTGGCTTAAGCGCTGACAGCGGTCGTAAACACGTTGCCACAAAAACCTTTATCTGCACCCTGCCGGCAAAGGGAGGTGGAATGGGGGTTGTTAAGCGCTGACAGAGGTCGACATGAAGTGGTATCTATTTTTAGATATGCGCTGCATACGGCTGTACAGCACTTGGCAAGAGAAACGCAGTAACACCCTACTTACCACAAGAAATTTATTTTCTGTCCGATTTTCTTCGGATTTTCGGCAATTTTTCACGGTTCCTCGAAATCGGGTTGTAATAGAGAGGTGGTCGCAATAAATGGGGTCGCAACAAAAAGGTTTTACTGTATTATAAACAATAATGTACATCATACATCTTGTGGAGAAAATGGTTGGACCGAAAAATGTAATCATATTTCATGATAAATTGAACTGTGCAAGAACATCTTAGATTAGTTTTCCGTAAAAAAAAAATAATAATTTGTACGAAACATGAACAACAGGAAGAAAGTAATTTCCATAATATAGCTTGAGGGAAAGTATTCCATTACTTTTAATAACATGTAAATGATATGTAAAGAAAATATCAATAGTGGAAAAAGTAAATACAGTGAATGAAAATGGGGGGTACAAAGTAAATTTATTTAATTCATAAATAGGAATCCACAAAAAACAAATGTTCAAGTGGGGAAGGAATTGGACATAGGCATTTCCACAAAATTTACAGAAATGTAGTAGTCTGTTCTGTATAGACAAAGAAAATAGAAGCTTGATGCAACTTACAGTTGAAGGAAGATTGTTGGCTTAGTTTCAGCAAATTCTAGCATCAAGTGTGGTTTTGACACGTACTTTCTTTAAATAACTTGATGACTCAATAGGTAAATAATTTGCACACAGACAAATGCTAAATTTATATTTCCTGCTCGTAACATTTTCCAGCTTATATTGTTATTTTTTCCTTTCCCCCTTGAAAAATGTTGTACCATGGTCCTGCTGTATTATAAATAAAAACTTACAAAATCAAAAAAGCAGGTCTTTTCCTATAGGAATGTTTTAATCTAAACAAAAAAAGTAAAATGGTAAAATGTACAAAAAATTATCTTTTCGTCTTGTCTAATTCCTTATGTAGCCTTGCACACAAAATCACAGGACATCTGCGAAGCTAAAAGATGTGCTATACTTAAAATGCCAAATAAATAAGACATAAATTTAAAAAAAAAGTTATTGATTGGTGAATAAAGATACGGTAAATATAATCTTACTCTCAGTGTCTGGAACGCTTGAAGTGATGGAACTGCTCGTTGACGTCAGTGTTGTGACTGACGGCGGCCTAACAGGAAACGACTCCCCTGCAACAGTTCACACCCCACACCACATTTCACCACTACCCCAACATAGAAAAAAAAAATCATTGAGAAAATGTACAGAACTTAATTACTTTTTCTTTGAATTACAGTTTTTGTGTTTACTTTCACAGAAAAATTACTTTCATATTTGCACAGTAATAAAATTATTAAAAAATATACTAGGCCTGTGTGAATATTAGTTCTTTTAGTTAGAATCAAATATGAAAATCAAATGATTCTCAAATTCAAATATTGAATTTGAATAGATAAAATGAGAATTTGAATTCCACTGGCATTTTTTTTTCACATAATGTATTAAATACGTAGGGAAAGGAAAAAAAATTAAATAAGTAGGGTAGTTAGTGGCTTCTGGGAAATTATGACAATCTGACTGAAGTGAAAGGTTGGTCAGGTACATAAATTTTACGTGAAATGTTTGTTTGATTTAAAAAAAATTTTAAGGAAAAATTTTTTTTATACAGCTAACTTAACCAAACCAATCTTTTATTTCAGTTTGTTTGCCTCATTTTACAGAACCAGCTACTTTACATATTGATCCTGAAAGTTTCCACAAACCGTAAAATCTGATCCTTTTTATGAAAAACTTTTTTAATGCTTTATTTACAAAAATAGTGATTAAATGAGCTCACATGTACCCTTGTTATTCACACTTTTCATTTTTAACGGCAGCCAGGTAAACTATATTATAGTTCCACAACATTACTCTGTCTAGTGATGAGTTAACAACATTTCATAGCCTGCACTCTTTCGTGGTGTGTTCTATATTAATAGTTCTGCATTAGTTCCAGCTCACATTCGGGTGTTGGTTTTCGTTTTTATATTTAAAGTTTAACAAAATGTGTTTGTTGCACGACTTATTAGCTGTTGAATCATAGAAAATGTGTGCATTTTTCTGTAAAGCATCTTAAACTTTAAGTCTATTAAAATATATTTGTACAAAGAGTGTAAATTTTCTAGTTTATAAGTGTTGCAATTATTGAATATAAAATAATGATGCTACATTATATGCAACTTTTATTACTTTAGGAACTAACTTTGTTCCTTTATTTATGACAAATTAAATCTAGGACAGAATGACAAGGCTTTGAAAAATTTTTGTTGTTACATTTATCTGTTGTAAGTAATGCTTCATCATCATGTCATACTTCACCAATATGGTCTTAAAAAAATGGTTTTGGGCCTAAAAGATTTAGAAAAAAATCATGCCAACCACCTCTCACCCAAAAAAATAAGAGCTTTCTGTACCCAAGGTGGACGATGTTTGCACTTATGAAAACAAGACTAGTTTTTTCAGTTTTAAACATACAACAAACTATTATTTATTTACATTGTCTTGCATACCAGTAGTTAAGAAATAAAAAGTCTTTGACCATAGACTATGTAATTTCATGAATTAAAAAAAGTGAATGAATAGCTGCAATGATGTATAAATAAATATTCAAGATCAATTTAGTAGTATGTTACACAGAGGTAACTTACTTGCTGAATTTATATATAACAATACAGACTGGAAAATCAAAATAAAAAAAAGGTAAATAACACTGTTGGAATCTATAAGACATTTACTTTAAAAGTACTTGTAACAAAATACATTTAAAATACAGTTTATGTGACTGCCATAAGTAACCAAAATGTTTGAATAACTTAAGTATGAAGTGTAAATATGAGTTCTTTCATCACTATTTTGTAAACAAGGTTGTTTTTTCTAAAATTTTGTACAATGGAATTTATTTTGTCTTATTTTGGAGCTAGAAATTTTTCCATCGTTAAACAATGTTTAATTAACAAAATTATAATGAAAAAGTTGTAAACATATTTTTATTCAAAAATTATCTTAAAAATTTACCTCTAATTGCAGCAGTATGGGCTACCCAGGCACCAGGGTCTATAGGCCTTACTGGTTCCGTTCGAGGTATGGTGAAGTAACCCTTAGGATTTGGATCCCAACATTTGGCAACCACTAGTTTTATGGGTCTGAAAAAAAAAATAGAAGAAAAATTACATGACCAAGAAACTCAGTATTGCTTTCATACTTGAAGTGAATCATATGTGAACACCTCAATAGTAATAGAGACATCAAAAGCATCTAATCCCTTAGAAAATAAGTAACTACGATATGGATTAGCATTGATTACACAGGCAAACAAAAAAAAACTTTTTTGGTGCCTAAGATTTTGCAACTGATTTTAGCTATACTTGGGGTGCTGAATCTAACACCGTTTTTCTGTTTCCTAAAGGCCTACTCCAGGTGACCGACTGAGTAACGTAAGAATTTCAGTTTTTTTAGGACATTTCAAATGAAACTATATGACTTGTATTCTAGACCAGGTCACGTGGTGCCTTGGTCTGCAATTAAGCCGGAGGAATTGCCGTTGGCATATTTATAGTTTACTATGTAAGGAGTTTGGTTAAATGTTCCACGGAGTGTGTATCTGCAGAAATAAAACCCTCTTACCAGAATCGTGAGGACTTTGTCTACTGACCACGTGCACCCCTTTATACGGACAGAGGCGTGTGGGACGCCTAAAGAGCCCACTGGCGATCACCCTCTGAAAGCGGGCTGGTAGGATATGTTTTAACACAGTACATAGGGAATCAAGCATAGCACCCACAAGGGCCACATCATGACCCAGGGACAGAGTTGCAAGCCAGGTCCACGTGCCCGTATAGCAGTCAACATAAACATTACTTCATCAATACAGTATACCGCTTTAAATTTTTCTATAGCTCTCAAACAAGTGAATTTATATTCCTTATATAAATTTAAGGACTCCCTTAAACATAATGAAAATGCATTAGCAAACTACAACTAAACTGACTATTACAAGAATAAGCACTCACCCTGGCTTTTGGACAACTTCTCTCAGAACTCTGACAGCTTCATCATTCGACATGTTTTCAAAATTAATATCATTTACTTGCAAAATCATGTCTCCAGGTTCAATACGACCATCAAGAGCCACAGCACCTCTAAAAAGAATAATAACAATATAACTTAGCAAAATATCTGTCCACACAGAGTAGCACATTTGAGGAACACACAAACAAATGATAACTCTCTAAAGCCAAAAACATAAAACACTTCAAAACCAATCAACAAAAACTCTAAACGCTAAAACATATAACACTTCAAAAAGTCAAAATTATTGACATGCAGATAACTGGAATAATGTCAAGTGCTGACAGTTCAAGCAGGGTTAATACAGGCATCAAGTATCATACAGTATACTCTATGATTAACATCGCTACTCAGTAAAATAACTTATACCCTACATCATAGAGTATTTAAATGTATTGGAAGTGTACTCATTAAAAAAATTAAATAACAGCAATTAAAGAAATGATTATGATCTCCTTATATGGACAATGTATTTTCCTATACTATAATTACAAATCATATTTGTGTTAATAATGTTAAAATAAATATAAGGCGATACTGGTGTAGGCCCGTACAGACTGCAGGGGAATTCAGCACTACTAAAGACATGCCAAAATAAGGAGTTGGATTCAAACCAATGTAACATGTATTCCCTGTTATAGACTTTGTTATTGTTAAATTTTATAAGAATAAAGTAAACTTCTGATGAGAGCCATAGACTTCAGAGTGGAAGATAAACTTTACAAATTTAAGTACTGTTTTCTTTGAGACTAACTCAGTTCAGAGCCTTTAATATCAGAAATTTAATGTTTTAAAGTTTTATGTTTTAAAATGCCAAGCAAATTTTAATGTTTTAAAGTTTTATGTTTTAAAATGCCAAGCAAATTTTATTTAAGTAAAACCATTGGTGACTGGTTCATAATAAATGCTTGCATTACGTTTTATATACCTGTAAATAATCAATTTGATATTTGTTCAGGCCCTACTTATGTGTTCTTCCAAGAAGGTGAGTACTGATAGGGGTTGTGTTTAGTGTCAATGAGATGGAATTTAGTGTAATATTGTCTTGTTGAATAAATGTTAATACCACTACTTGCAATATTTTACATTTGTTTGTAAAAACCCCAAATGTTTAAAATAGAGAACTGTTCTAATCAAAAATTCCTATATTCCCGAACAATAAATCTTTATTATAGGTTTGCCTGCCCACTCACTAACTACATCTTAGCTTCTGAAGATGACTGCACAAAGGCATGCCGAAATGTTGCATATATCATTATTTTCACAGATGTGGCACTGAAGGCAGGAAAGCAAAGATGAAGTTCCTAAACAATAACAAATTTTATAAATATTTTATTTAAAAAATTATAATTAAAACTCAAAATTAACTTTACCATGGACTATATCCACAGTTATTACTTTCCTCCACTGTTAATACACAGCTGAGTAGAATCAGACACTCAGTTTATTACTGTATTTACCAGAATAAAGACCAAGGTTTTTATTCCGAAAAACCGTTCACGAAAACATACGTAGGCTCGGAACTGTGCACCAAGAAAAACCGAAGGAGAATTAACTAAAAAAAAAACTTGTGTAAATATACTTTACCACCTATTGTAGAGTTAATTTAATTCTAGTATTGATTTGTGTCTTGAATCACCTGTAATACATTGAAGAAAAATTAATTTCCATGAACAAATATAATTTTTTGTACCCCCAATGGGAAAAATAAATGTAAACAGAATATTTGGTTGGAACATGAACAATAAACATAGAAAATATATGGCCAACAAATCTAGGTGTGTTCTATTACTTTCACCTGCCAACAAGTCTGAAAGAAAAAAGAAAAGAAAAAACAAGTTGAGCCATAAGTTTTCCTAATATGGTACCAAAATGGAATGTATCCTATGTATTTATTTCTTATGTTGGTATTCTTGTCTATGCTTCGAAATATTTCCCTTTCAAAATGTAACGTTAATCTTATTTGCATGATTGACACGTTGCGCTAATCGGAATTTTTTGTTGTAGTTTTTTGGAAGATTTAAAATTACCTACCTGTTATAGGTGATGACAAAAAATGGCACATCTGCATTTCAGTTTAAAAAAAAAAAAGAATGAAACACTCCTAAAAGTAAATAAATCCCCAAGTTGGCAGTGAGGATATAGAAAAATGAGTGGATTAAAGTGATACTGATGTGGAGGGACATTAAAATGTAGGGGTTGGCCTAAATCCAGGTAGATACGGTAAGTGGGTACAATGCAGAGTCACAACAGCTGCAATATAAAACCAGTGGTTGCTAGAGCGCAACCACTAGCAGCACTCGTAATTCATGAAACAGTCAGCTCACAGTACGTGCAAACCCTCATTCACACTGAAGGGCACACTGTTCTAAGCTGCTCTATGCACATCAGTATGATCAAATGGCCTGCCTTTAATTTTAAATATGGTACATCAGCAGGTTTAGAAGTGCCCAAGTTCTTTGGTTTAACTACAAACACAATCTTAAGAATTGTCAATAGTTTTGTAATTTAGGTTAAATAATTTTCACTGCAACCTAACATACTAATTTTTAATGGCATGAATTAATCTAATGTGTTTTGAAAACATTTTATGGTATCGCTTAGCGTTGAAATGAAAAATTTGTTCATTAAAAAAGATTTGAGATGTTTTTGTTATACTATTTATATACAATGTAACGTGTGAAAAATACGTCGAGGCAAGTACCAGCCTGATGAATGTCAATATTAAAATTTTAACACTTAATTAATAAAATAACAGCAGTGATGGATTACTAAGCAAACATGTTTAATTATTTTATGAGCTAAAAGGTTTTCTTAAGGTAGTTCTGTTTCCATAAAATGCATTTCTTCATTACTCCATTTTGTCTCATTTCATGCACTCCTCAAGAGGGCCAGAACGACAGTTTTGCCCCTCAGTTAGGGCAGCCAGTTCCTTACAGCTTGTGCCTAATCTCCACCTCAGACAGGGAAAAAAAGTAAGTGATATTGAGGCTCAGTTTCACACATGGTTTTTCATTATTTCTTCGCTATTTTTAAAAAGTCACACTCCGGTAAATTTATCTTGACCGCTATGAACATTTTATGCTATGTTACAAATTTCATCATGAAACATTTGCTGTGTTTTCTAATTGTGGTTAAATGTCACACAAGGCTTCACAATTATAACCACTTGCATGCACACAAATAACATTTTGAAATAACTCTTGGCAAAATATGCGGTTAAACAACAACTGCAAACAAACCTACGTAAATATGAAATAACCATGAAATAGAATGTGAGCTCAAGCCTTTAGATCAATGAACTTTGCAAATGGCTTAGTTATGTTCTTGTAAATCAATTTATAGTAAAAATCACACTCTTTAATAACATGAAAAGAACAATTGTGTATAGTTACCCCTTCATTATAGAACCCACGTAGATTCCTCCATCACCGCCTTTGTTACTCTGGCCTACTATGCTAATCCCCAAGAAGTTGACAGTGTCCATGTTGAGAGTAACTGTAATAATGTTGAGTGACATGGTAGAGTCCGTGATGGAGGAAAACGAAGAAGTGCGCGACATGGCCGGTGGAGCGCGGTGGCGTCGTCTTCGCTGAGGCCGCCGCCTGGTGAGATGCAGGTGAGAAACACTGCTGTGATCTACACACAACAAAAAAATTGCACCCACAATTAAAAATATTTACAAAACTAAACACATACAGTATCTAATTATTATTTCAAGATAACAGATATATGTTCTTAAAAATTATAAAACATATTTCTTAATACAATAACATGAAATATGGGTAACCATAGTGCACCTGTCAGTTGGGTATTCACTTAAAAGTACTCTTTGTTTACTATTGTAATGAATTTACGAATACAAAGCAACTGCAAGAGCATGTTTGATTACATAAAAAAAAAGTTACACCACAACATTTATATTGTAGGCAATAATGATAGAGAAGCTGTTTAAAAAATGCAATGTACAAATAGGGTGACTGAAACTTAATTCGTTCTTTAAATGATTCATGCAATTGGGAATTTTGATTTAATACAATTTCTTGGGCATACGCCATTGCATTTTTGCACTGTTTTTCATGGGAAAATATCATAAATGCAAAATAAGAAATAAAATGAAAATATAAACCCACAGAAAACAAGCCTAAATCAGCTGATGTCAACCAAACCCAACGATGAACCTAAACAGGTATTATGGACAACACAATGGTAGCAGCACAGACAAACACAATCAAACTTAAGTATCAGACAACACAATAATTCCATGGAAAGAAATTAGTCATGAAAAAATAACAACACAGACGAACACAGAGCCAGTTTCAATAATAACAGTAAATGGAGACAGACAACAAAACCTAGACAATGCAGCAAATATACAAACACTATGATGAAGATCAATAGATATTATGACAACACAGCGATGACAACACTGATGAACATAGTAGCATTCCTACCACAAAACAGTTGCGACGTTTCGGGATCTGGCATTTATTCCTGTTACCAGGCACAAACACATATGTCGGACACTGGAAACGTCGCAAATGTTTTGTCATAGAGAACCTACTGTGTTCATTGATGTTGTCCATAATATCTGTGTATTTTCATCATTTCTGTATATTTGCTTCATTGTCCAGGTTTTGTTGTTTGTCTGCATTTAATGTTATTGTTGAAACTGTCTCACAATTGTTAACCCTGTAACGTTGCAAGACCCCTGCCGTCCTAGCTAAATATTTTTCTTTTAAACTGTTTTCATGTAAACATTTCTTAAAAAGTCTTGCTAAGAATATTTTTACAGTTTTTATGTAATTTAGGGTAGATATTTGCACTTGCTGTGTGTTTTAAGAGTGTACTTTGTATTTTAACAGACATTTTAAATCATTACTATTTTTTATGTAATTGTTCACAAATAAGTCGTTTTACTGGATTTTTGCCTGTTTTGGCCTACTTTTTCAGGTTTTTCTAAATAAATTTAATTTTGTCAAGTAATTTGTATTATGATTGCTGTTACCTAATGTTCTATAACAATGGACTTGGTGTGGGATGTATTAGAAAGAGGCAGGTATAAGAGACCTGCGAGTGCAAGTGAGATAGAAACGGTGATTCCCCACCAAGAAGAAATGATATCTCGTCACTGCGTGGGAACTGAAGGAGAACTACTCTCCCACAGTGTTAGAGAGAGAAGGAGAAAGTGAATCCCCTGTTTCTATGTGTGGAAATGGTTTTCAGTGTATATGTTCTGTGTTCTGATTGGCTTGTAATTGTTAGTGTGAATGAAGAGTGTATGTGATTGGTCGGTAAGGTCATGTGACTGTCCTTCCTGCGTGGAGGAACCAGTGCCATGATCTCGTCAGTCGTCTGTCGATCGCCGCACCAGGAGGGCGCGTTCAATGGCTTTTCACAAAATATGTAGTAATTGAGAAGGATAAATTTAACATCGGTAGCTCGAGCCATGCCGAAGATAGTAATTTAATCATTTGTTGGGTTTGGAACTTTTTGGACAGTTTTAATTAGAAATAGCGGCTACCGACGTCGGCGTATTGCCCATGGCGAAATCCGTTTTCGCCGGGTGCGGCCACGTTTGAGGCCGCACTGATTTCACGTACTTACAGTAAGATGTTACTGAAGGACTTAACCTACGTTATTTTTAGTTAATTCTCATCGCCCGAGCTGCGAGAAATTCTCGACAGGCGGATGTACGAGTTGAATGAGTGAGAAAAATTTTGAAAGTGATTGGATTCGTCTGAGCAACATTCTATTTTGAAAAATAAAACAAAAACTACCATTGGCGCTTACATCTTTTTATTTTGTATATAACGAACCGTTATAACCCACTGTGTTCATGTGTGCTCTTATTATTTTTTATTTTTAATGACTAAATTCTTCCACGGAATTCTTCTACTTCTGATATTTAAGATTGAATGGTTCGTCAGTACTGTCATCATGTTGTCCATAATACCTGTTTAGGTTCATCGTAGGGTTTACCTGTTTGACATCAACTGATTTAGGCTTTTTTTCTGAGAGTTTATGTTTTCATTTTATATCTTATTTTGCATTTATGAATTTTTGCCATGACAAACAGTGCCAAACTGCAAGCTGAATATTATATATAAACATAAGTTTGCAATTTTTTGAGCAACTTAATTGTGGGAGCTGCCACATCAGTGCGGCCCTGGAAAGTTTATTCATTGGACTGTATTTGGTAACATTTTTGGTCAAGCTATATTAGGGTGGCCAGACAAAATCTCAAATGAAATTCCCAGACATTTCCAGGTTTTCCCTAACCAGATTATAATTTTCCCTGACCCTTATTTTGCAGTGTTATGCTAATTCACTTTTGAATACTAATCAACGTTTTTTTTTCAAACTGCAAGTATTAAATAGACAAATGAGTAAACAAAGATTGAACTTAATTTTATTCATGATGGGGCAATATAAATAAGATATGTATTTCTAGTTGTTTATTATCCATGTACAAAACTCACCAAGAGTAAAAACATTATGAGATTATGTAAGTAACCCAAATTAATTGTAGAAGACAATTAAGTTACCAAAATAAAATGCAGAAATACTACAGGAGAGGCATTTCACTGCAAAAATAACAAAAACTCCAAAATGCTTCATTTTTTACTTCATGGCATATTTTCAAATTATTATCACAGAGGACATTGTGATACTACAAGTAGTTAACCAGTAATTGACCATTTAAAGAGTGGTTATGTTAGGTACATTAATCAAGAGTAAAATTGTGAGAATGGTTGGTTAGTGGTTAGGTTAGCTTCATTATAAACACTTAATAGTGTTATTTGATGGTTATCTTCATTAAAAACACTATAAAATAGTAAAGATGTTTGGTTAGTTTAAGGAAGTGGAAACATTGGACATGTATACACGTTATTTTTACTATTAGTATTTCATACATCTGTATTTATTTTAATCTTAAATATGTTAAATTGTCAATTTATGTTGTTATATTATTGAGTTTGTGTATTTGAGTGACCCATATATGTTTTATCTAGAAGTTTCCATTTTGATTCTTTGGTTTTCGTTTCTCTACATATTATTTCTTGTTCGATTAAGTATTCTGTTTTTAGCTATGCTATGCATCATTTCACATTTAATTACATTCATCTACACATTTGCTAAGGTTGCCAAGTAGGAATTTCTCTATCTTCAATAGTTTCTCTTAAGATGGTTGTTCCTTGGCCAGCGAATGAAATTGAATAGTTATTTTCTTCAATAATCAGAAAAAATAAATATAATGTCGAGTCTAGACTTCGGACGTAGCAAGACATCTCCCGCGCGTGTGGTGGCCCGAATGGTCCAGGGATCCCGCATTGAGGTCTAGAAGATGCGCGACGACCATGATTTTAACTAAATTTTATCTAGAGTCCAAGTCTCGGACATCTGAATTGCATTTTAATCAGATTTAGGTAGTCGTCACGATCCTATTGTACAACCGCGTCGTGCGAAAGACGATGTTAAGTGCCTTAAGAATTATTCAGACCTGAGACTTTCCCTGATGTCATCATTTGTGAGATAAATCTTATTTTAGGAGTTTTGAACCAATTTGAAGAAAGACAGCAGTGTTCTAGGCTACAGTTTCTTACTTAAGTCATAGTCATAGACACCTTCCTAGCTTTGTTTCAGATATCCTGAATCACTGAGGGACAGGTCCAGAAGTCCTGAACTCCAAGAATCTTCTGTTCTACTCTCTGAGTTAAGCAACCTAAACATACTCTGAAATTGAGTGAAACACTAGAGGCAGATAGTCACTAAGGTCATATTGAGCTGTTATCATCAAGATAGTTTAGCTGAATACTTGGGTCATTCCGTAAACTAACATAAGTTGTAGAACTATTAAAATAAAACTTTCAGTTAAAGTAATTACTTATACTAGTTATTTTAAAACTAATCCGTTATAAACTGCAAAGATTGTTTTTAGATGCATGCATATTATATGTATTAATGGCATTCAGAATATATTGTTACGAACATGAGCAGGGCCTCGGCGCGCGCAGGTTAGGAGCTGGCTGGCGGCCCCACACGGCCACTGGCGTCACGTTGCCACCACAACGTGAGACGTGCCGCGCGCGTCTGGTGGATTACATGGGTCGCCGCTTCCCCTCCCTCCTGCCCACCACTCCCCGCGCGGCACTCTGTCTCGGTGCTGTTATCGGACACCTTACAGCTGGGGAGTTACGCGAGCCGCCGAAGCGTGTCACGAGATTTCTGGCATTGGGTCGGCACGGAATGACGCGACTGGCCCCAGCCGCGCTCGCGACTTCTAGAAGTGGCGCCTAGGCCTATATAAGCCCAGGACGCCGGCCTCCAAGGCAGTTGAGAGTGGAGTTTTCCGGGCGATAGTGCCGCGGGTGCGGCGGAGTTCCTCGGCGAGAGAGTTTCTCTGCGATAGTTGGGTGCGAGAGTGCCACGGGTACAGCAAGAGTCCCGAGCGAAGCGTCGAACGGATCCTCGATGAAGGAAAGTGCGAAGGGGGCGGTGAAGTCCCGCAGCGGAGACCCACGAGGGGTGCTGCGGCAAGAGTTGCGCCAGAGGTGCGGCCCAGCGAGGTGTGCAGTGTGTAAGAACCAAGTGACTGGAGAATGAATATTTTTTAAGTATAATTGATTATTAGGCGTATTTAGAAGATTATTTGTTAGTGATGTAAATATTGGCAATCAATAAAACTGTGTAATAAAATCTTTAATTAGGCTATCCATTTACGAACCCACGACGATTATTGTTTTAATAATCGTAACAATATATAGAAAACTGAATTAAAACTAACTAAATTCATCTAAGTTTCAACTTTTATTGATTGTTTTATTTGACTACTGAGACCCATGCAAGGCCAAGACCTATTGAAATAATTAACAGGCATTTATCATTGTTTATAGCCTCTTAGCTGGACATTAACACACACACAATTTTCCATTCTAAAAATATCATATCAAGTGATTTGAGAAAATATATTTCCTTAAATTTCTATATACTATTTCCATTTTATTATTCCTATATTTCCACCACATAAGCTACATTATATTGGTGATTCCTAACCAATAGTTCAAACAATATTTCAGGACTTTTACTGTAGATAAATTAACTGATAATTTTCACAATAACACAGTATTTGTAATATGTAACCTAACTTCACCACTTATATCACAACACCCTCTTAAAGAAGATTGTAAAACATGTCAAGAATGCTATTCAGAGTTTTGTAATTAAAATTTTTTACAGAAAAGTGGCTCTTCTTTAGAATTACTCGAATAAGCCTCGTACCCCTTCTATTTAGACCATAACCAAAAATATTTGATTAAAATAAGCCTCACATCATACTTAAACATAGATCTTAGAATCATATTTCAACTTTCTATCCTTTTTTTTATTTCGGGCTTTCATAATCATTTCAAATTATAACATGCCTTAAAAGTTTCCCTGTAAAAATAATAAAGCATGCTCGGTACCATTTTAGATGTCTACCAGTTATTTTTTTTCACAATATATTCCTGCCACAAGAATGCTGTTAAAAGTTTCGATAATTCCATTAAAATTCTTGAAGCAAATTACAGATATTAGGTAGAAAATATTTTACTTATATATTAACTGTGAATGATATATTTAAATTAAAGAGAGGAAACAAATGGTAATGAATGAAAAATAATAAGTACAGTGCCGACCGAAGATGTTTTGTTTACTGCAGTAAAGTACCATTAAAAGTTCGGCCACAAATTTATTTTTTCCCTCCAGTCACATACGCTGACTTTCTTCCCATAACATTATTTCCTTTCGCTCATCAATTTTTATCATTTTAGGGGTTTTCAGCTGCCGCGCCGTAGATAATCGCAAAACTGCAAACCTTCTGTAATCATTGCAACTCTTTTTTCACAAATATATGCACTTTCAAACCATATGCAGGATGTCTGTTGTTATTTAACAAACGGCAGGTTAACCAACAATGGAGCTTGAAGGAACTTTAGCGCGTTGCCTTGCCGCATTGTCAAGTTTTGAATAAGCCTCACACCATGCTTTTAAACACACATTTTAAATAAATTATGCTTGGATTATTGGATGAACATGCACACATAATTTTGAAAATTATACAGCTAAGTCACATTTTTATAATGAATAGCCATTGAAGAAATCATTGCAATGCTGAAACAAGCTTATCTCAAAAAATTCCCTTACTTTTTCCCCGTCTGTGGCCACCCTGTATTAAGTGTTGAAATTAGTTGACTTTCACGACATTCGAAAGCTGCCAAAATAGGTAAAGAAAAGTCAAACCATTAGGCAGCATTGCAGCTCTGACACTTTATAGAGAAACGAATTTTAGTCAATCTTTGCCAAGCCTGTCTGTGTGTTTATTATTATTGACTGTCTGTGTGTGTCTACACTCATGTGAAGTTCTATAAATCTGAATTTAATGAAAAATAAGCCATCTTAAATTTCCCAACACATTAATTACAATTTTGCATTAAAATCTAATGGTGAACATAATAAACAATAAAGTGTTCTGAACATTAAAATTAAAAATTATTATGAGAGAAAAAGATACAATAAAAAAAATTCCTAATTATTCTGCTAATATAGAAACAATACTAAATAACTAACTACTTAATTAATAATGAGAAGCATGCATTCACGTTTAATGTTATGGCAGCAAGTGGTGTTATAGTTATTTTACACATTTATGCCAATTTTTACCAATTTTAAATATTTCTTCGACAAATATAATTTTTTAATTTACAAAGTGCTACAGCTTATCATCGCTTCTACCAGCAGTACACAGTAATGCACCGCTCAGAAAAATTATATCTATGTATACCATAATACAATAAATATTGCATAACTGTAAGACTAAATTACGATAAAGAATGTAAAATGTTAATCTTTTGGAGATTTTATTTGTTAGAAGGCGAACGTAGCAGTGCAAGAAGGAACAAAATACTGAGGTTAGTTTTGAAGCCTGTAGAATGTTATTGAGATCAAAATTAGTTACCTTGTTACTGGAGGCTTGGTGTACAAGTGGAACAAAATAATGAGGTTAGTTTTAAAGCTTGTAGAATGTTATTCAGATCAAAATTATTTATCTTGTTACTGGAGGCTTGGTGTACAAGTATAACCTTTATACATTGTATTTCAGGGAACCAACACACCGTTAAGCTGTAGGCGGGCAAACATCATGTACGGTCTTTGCTTTAATGTCAATCTAAGCTCTTAAGTTGGCAGGATGGTAAATAAAATTATAAAAATCAGCACTGCTGCATAAATAACTCATTTGTCCTATCAACTTGTTCCATTATATTAATGATATATTAACTGGTTCAACCTGAAGTCGCACTTTGTTTAAAGACAGAGTCATGATTACAGGCTAATACCACACCAGCAAGTAGTAGTCGATCAAACCCTAGCTGCGGACGGAGGCAGACGTCTTTTCCCTTTGCTCCTGCACCATGCTGACTAACAAGCAAAAATTCACGGAACCGAGGTTGGCTTTCAAGACACTGACACCTAATGACAGCTTTGTCATCAACCTGGTCTTTTCCTTCGGCGAGGAGCCCTGTCATGGAGCAGGCAACTAAGTCACGTCATGACAGGTTGCCTGGAGTTAGGTTCGTGCGCAAGTACGAGCCCCTCATACCGGCCCGCATGAGAGCTCCAGTGTTCATCGAGGTGGTAATGGGAAGGCACCTGCGGAGACAGTCTGCACTTGCTGCCAGAGAATAGCAGCTGCCTGAAGGCCCCTGTACTGGAGTCCCTCCCTGATAACCCTTACATCATTTTGCAGGTCCATATGTGGAGTGTGGATTGCTCGCAATTTCACTATGAAGATCCACAGCCAAGCAGCATGAGTGGCTGCAGACCCTATCCGGTATGTCTCGTGGGACATCTACGAGGCTGTCCTGGCATGCGAGGCAGCCACCTCGCCTGCCCTGGAGCTGAAGGGAAGCAGCACCCAGACACGCCCACAGTCAGCCATCCCGGAGGAGGGCTGCAGCGGGGGTACCCAAAGTACCGCTGCCCCCACCAGTGTCCTGTGCTGACAGACTGCCCCTTCCAAGATGAAAGAGGCAGTTCCAGCCATGAAGACAACTGGACAAACAGCACGCTGAAGGTGTGCAGCAACAGCGGTCTCACAAAAGGGGGGAACCCTGGCACTTTTATGTCCTTCAGAACAGCAGTGGGGCTAAGCTACCTGCTGATGACATAACTGCTGCCCTGCAGGATGCTGGGAAACTCCAGATTTAAGTATTGGAGCATCACCAGCCGGTCACAAGGGACCCTATCGGCCTCTACTGAGTGGCCTACAAGTTCCTCCAAGAGGCCGGGATAATCATCAAGGGTGCATACCTCAAGGCAGAAGCATAGCACATTAAGTAGCAGCATCCAGCAAGCAGGGCAATGCCCCGAACTGCACTACACGTCGGCCAAGGGAGTGGTGGAGCTGGCAGTACTACCCCGCCTGCCTAGGTACACATGGACCCAGTCGTGGGTCGAGGGAATTCGTTCCCTCCGCAGACCTTTCTCCAGCTTCCGGTAAGGGAGGGAGGGAGGGAGGAAGTGGCTCACGTTTTTTTGGAATCTCTCAGTATAAACAACACCCCACACAAACACTAAAAGCAATATTAATAAGTGCCATATATTTACAAAATAACTAAAAATCTGCACACTGTGCAGCTACCTTCCTGTGCAGATAGCTAAATAATATCAATGCCCGCAAATTATATAATTCTAACACATAAAATTTAAAGTTATCCAAAACATTTACACTCCAAATCAACACCCAGTAAATTAAAAATAAACTCCCCTGCCCCCTTTTGGTCTTTCAAACTTATGCTATGGCTGAGACCTCAAATATAAAGTTAAACATACTACATAGCAGCCCTACTAGCCTTTAACACAAAATTAACAAAACCTAGCTTTAATAAATTAAATACTGGAGGTTAGGGTACTGGTACTCCCGGTGGGCTCCATGGTTTGATGCCCCAGTCTGGTACTCAGCCTAGGAGTCCGCAATGGCTGTGATAATAGCCCAGTGACAGCCAGCAATGAAATGCCCGGGTCTACTTCATTAAGCAACTACTGTGAGCCAGCAAGTAGTACATCACAATTACAACACAATTTGCTTTATTTTATACATGCTGGTAACAATGTGTACTTAAACTGCAATTATTTATAAACGTTAAAAAAATCTTTAACACGTAAACAAAAAACATGTACACAAACCAAGGAAAAAGATTCAATAGAACCAAAAGATACAGGAGAAGCACTTCTCAGTGAAATGGTTACTGGCCATGAACAAAAAACCAGACAACTTAAAATTGTATAGCTTTCAGCATCTGGCAACTTGTATTCACTTATTTTATTATTTAAGCATATTACCTTTGATGAAGATGCAGTGTTTTTAAACAACAGATGATAAGATGAATAAAACCCAACAGCCATTAGAAAAATCATTATGCTGATATTTTTCATGGTTTTCTTGCCATTTTTGCACCAAAATTATCATATAAATAATTTATAAACATAGTTTTCACAGTATTCCCAATGTTTAGAAGCGGATTGCCAGTATGTTTTACGTAAGGAAAAATTCACGTTTTTGATGCCCAAAAAATTCAGCTGAGATCCACATAACATTTTGCATTATCGCCAATCTGATAAATACATGTACCTATTCATGTATGCTCATGTATAACTTTAAAAAAATAAAGTAAAATATTGGTGCATGGACATCACACACATTAGAAGTGAAACTAACACTTCAATAATCCACTTGAACTATAAAAACAAAGATTACGTACAAAAAGTAACAGTATTATGTCAGAAATTTCACTTTGTCTCTGTTGAATGTGTAATTATTCAGTACCAGGTAAATACAATCATAATATTTAGTACAAAATTTTCTTATTGAATTTTAGAATTTTAACAAAACTAAGTAGTATAACTAAATTATTTGAAGTGCAAGTATTCTCCTTTGTTAATAGCGCTCTATACCAGTCAGAAGAATGCATCTTAGTTGACAGAGAGGAAAAACGGGATGGGGAAGGGGGGAAATAATCATGTCTCTGGTTTCAAGGAATAACTGTTTGTTCACAGGATAGAAGCTGCTAGCAATTCATTTATATCTCTTCCAATTGCCAGGGTGCAAAACCGTACAACTTATTGTGAATACAAAATAAATACAATTGTAAAATCTATCATTTATGCATTTTATAATTTTTATTTAAGAGTAAAAAATAGCTTAGCATGATCCTTTCTTTTCTCTTTAATACATGTATGCTCCTGTAAAAGGCAAAGGCGCAAAGATTTTTTTTTGCTCCTTTGTGACAGGCGAACCCTTTTTTTTTTGGTCAGTCAGTCTGAGCTGTCAAATAAACGTCACCGGTGCAGTTACTACCCTAGGGGAGGGAGGAAAGGTAGGTGGACCGGTATCCATTTGGCCGCTGTGTATTAGCTACCCTAAAAACATGTAACAGGATGCCAAGATATCATAATCATATTTCTTACATTTGTGGCCTAATGTTTTTTACCAGATCTACAGAAGTTTATTCAGTCCTATTTTAGAACAAAACAAAACATTGGGCAGGCACTGCTTACGAATAGAGTCTGCATGCCGCATTTAAACTCTCTCAGATCTGGAGTAAACAAATGAGGACATGTAATATATTCACTAAAAATTATAAAAAAAGTTTTCCCCAACAATCTGGATTGAGGAGGCCAGAAAACTGGCAACTTTCACACCACATTGTGCGCTGTTTTACAGATATGTACTGTATTTACCCGCAGAAGAGTCGCCTCCTCATTAAGGTGGCACCTATAATCTGAATCATAAAAATCCAACTTTTTTCGCCATAAGGGTCGCCCTCAAATATGAATCGCACCATATATCTGTTTACAATAGAATACAAGTCAAGTCTTTGTTCCGTGTCTCAGCTCATTGGTGCATAAGACAGCATTGGTGTTAACCCATGCCCACCTTCCTCCCTCTCACTCCTACTGCTGTACGACCCCTCCTAATAACAAAAGACAGCTGTGTATGCCTTCCTGGCTATTGTATTTTTTTAAACTAGTCTTTTTTTCAGACTAGAAAAAAGGCAGCAAGCTATCCTTTCTTGTCAGTTTCTTTTATAAAAACTAGCACGCAGCAAGTTACAGTCAAGAGAGAAATTCTTGCGGGAACTAAAGAATTTAAAAAGCCGGGCTTTGAAATGCGACTTTCAAAACACCAACGATGGCTGTAGTTTTGTTTTAGAATTTTGCATTTGAAAACTGAGGAATCTCACGCAAAAAAAAAAATTATGTTGGTTCACAATTGCATCTTAAAAACCTGTCAAAATACACACGTGGTGATAGACTGCACACACACAAATGGCTGGTTTATTTTTATATTTCCCCTCCTCCAGCCGAACACCAGCCCAGCAAGTCACGTCACTCGCCGGTGCTGGCTGGGCAACTGGCATGGTGGCCAGGCAGATTAGCTTTCCATGCACTGCTCAGATATTTTAACTAAACAATTTAGACTTACTAGCAACATACTTATTAAAAACCAAAACAGGGGTTATATTTTTTTTACCCAGTTATAAATTTGCCATCAGATTCGTACTACACTTTTTCAAAATAAAAATCGGCATAAAATATGCGACCCATAAGCGGGTAAATACTGTATTTATTTGTATTACGTGTGCTGATAGTACTGATATTCCTGTAAAACACAAAAATGTTTGCTGATAGCACTTTGTGTGTTATGGTCCCTGGACAACCGCTTTTGTTTGAAGTGCATAAATTGGGAGGGTGTTAGGGGGTGGGAGGTGAGCTCGGGCCTCCCACCCCCCTCCATATCCTAGGAATCACTTACGACAGGAAGCAGGCAGAGAAGGACCGGCAAAACCAGTGCCGTATTGCTTATGTGCCAAAAACCTGAGATGTGGCACACCAACACTTCCAGTGTTATTTGCCAAGTAGTTTCAAAATTGTGTAACCCATAGAATCAATTTTATTTTACTGATGGCCAATATTGAAAAAAGTGAAAAAGTATGATAATACTGATAACCAATGCCAGCTATCAGGCCATCACTAGTTTAACTTCAATTTCAGAAGCTTAGTATTAAAATTCTAATTTACCTGTTCCCAGAGTTTGCCTGTCAACTGACAAATTAGTAGCTCTGCCTGTAGTAGTGGTGATTCTGCTTGAAGCATCGTCTTCCGACTCTAAAAAGCTTGTGGTCTCCAAGTCCGAACTCAACATCGAAGATGATTCATACCCATGGCCAGGAGGATGTTTTGAATGACCATTGATTCGTAACCCTGAACAGGAACATAATAAAAAAATTTAAATCATACTAATCAAATAACTCTATACACTTATAACATAAAATATATTATTCTATATCATTAAAATAAAATATGTGGTTCTGATTCTGTATTGGATGTTACAAAAGGCACAAGTCAACTTGGTTGTCATAATAAGACCTTAATACCATCCACTAAAAAATTAGTTTTAACATATATATGTTCCCAGGGACAGATCAAGGATTTCTTTCATCCAGGACAAAAATTGTGATTAGTCCCCACATCCCTTTTTTTCACCAAACAGCAATATACATACCAGGCATTTTCTTTTGCAACTGTGTATATTACTTGTCAAAATTTTTAATTAAATTTTATCAAACCAAGTTTACTTTCCAACGTTTGAGTGTAAGTTTTATTTCATGGAAACCTGCATATATAGCAATTATGTAGTTTTCAATGTTCAATGCAAAAAACAAAATATAAAAAAAATCTTAGTTTAATCATGTTCCAATGTTAATTCTTAAAACTTTAAAAATTATTTGACAAAGAACAAAAACTATACTTACTTTTGATATTTGCAACAACCCAGGCAGTCCTCCCTACTTGTTAATAAGTTTATTAAAAACTTAACATGTTGTCGGATCATGCATTGGTAATACTTGGTGCAGTTTTTTGATCTCATGTAAATACCAGTTATTTATTCTTTTTGAGGAGTATTTGTGTTTTTTCTGCATGTTTTATGATCATAATTAACATTGTTACATGCTTTTTAAGTGTTTCTGATGATTGCTTGCTTTTGGGTCATAAGCCAATAAATTAAAGTTATTTGTGTAGTTACATTTCCATATGTGTTCATGTAATATGCTTTTGTAATTTATTGTTGTGGTTCTTTGTTTGAAAGCTGGCTAATGCAATAGTTTGCCAATTGCATAAGCACTGGAGAGAGATTAAGGATGCTTGATTGAGCGTGAAAAAAAGGACTCATGACTTGTTGCCATGAACCAGTATTGGCTGATATTTTTGAGTCTATTTTTGTATTTGGGTGGAAATTACGTCAAATGGGAGTCCTTTTTCATCTTGGAGGACAAAGAAGCCACGCAGTCAGTCAGCATCTGTATGAGGTACCAATAGGTTGCGAGTTGGGGGTGGCTCAGAATTAACATATTATTGTAGAGGTGAAGAATTTTGCAGCTGTGATCCAGGCTATGCCGAACTGAAAACATTTTTGGACATTTAAATTAGAATTTGTTCGACCAGTCAACGATAATAGCCCAAATCAATGGGTAGGACTTCGCCATTGTTCCGAGAACAGAGTTTTTTGGCTTGTACTGTGTGTTGCAAGGAAACAAGGATTTAATTGAGAAAAAATAACTGTCATCTTTCGGTACTTTCTAACAATAAATTTGTTTTTAAGTCAGTGTAGATGTTTTATACGACCAGTTTGTAGTTTTGACAAGAATTTGTTTTCGTGATCGGAAGATGGCGACCATGGTGACTTTTGAATTTTTGTAATGGATAAATAAAATACCTATTGTGAAAATCAGTTTGTGTCCAAGAGACTTATTTAAGAAATCAATCACGACAGTAACATCCATTTCGAACTTAAATATTTTTTCTGTACCCAGAGAATTTCTTCAAGAGTTAATGAATGTGCACTCTAGACCACTGTTGAGCTAGCCGGAGGTCTGGAGTGTTACATATTGTATTACCTAAATCCTATACACTAAAGGTCAAATAAAAAAATTTGTTGGTGCCCAGGGCAAACTGCCCCCTGCTGCCCTCTAGATCCATCCCTGTATGTTCCACATTAAATATATTCTTTGATGCCATAAAAATTAAGTGACTAAAAATATAATGAAATTTGAATAAAAATAACTCACCATCATATTTATTGTATTTATCAAATTTTTCTCCATGCTGTCTAAATCCTTTATGTACATTATGACACCCTAAAATAAAAACAAAGCTAATAAGCAATAACAAAACATAATTTGGTAGAAAAAAACAACAAAAAATAAGTCATCCAAAGTCTAACATTTGAAAAAAAAAAAAAATGCATTTGTTCAAAGAACCTTAGATTCTAAAGAAAGAATCACAAAGCTTTTAAAACCCGAATAAAAAAATGAAATACAGTAGAACCCTGTTATAATGTTCCTGCATATAATGTTTTCCTGCTTATAATGTCATATTTTTAAAGTCCCAATATTTCCCCCATAAGGACAATGTATTTATTTCCTGCATATAACGTTCATAAATAGTGTAATTTCCTGCTTATAATGTTTGCTTTCTAACATTCAATAAATGGGGAAAAAATGTTTTAAAACCAATTATTCCAACACTTACGATAAAGAGTTTCCTTTATGTATGTTTATGTTTACAATCATTGCCATACAATACATGAAGTTTGTTAAAATACAATTTTATGCAATATACTGAAGGTACACAATGTTCATAGTTACGTATCAGTTGGCACCCTTAGTCAACTCTTCTCTTCCTTGCCATTCCAGTGGGTATTCAGATGCACGTACATAGTCCTACGATATTTAAGTTGCCAACCATTGAGCGAGGGCATAACTAAAAGTGTTTTCTATTGCTTACAAATAATTTATTTTTTCATTCATACGTAGGAACCCCAAATTAAACATTTTCAGGTGGTTAAGGAGTAGACGTTCTTACTCTTAATGTTGTCATCATGAATCGTGAGACAATTTTACAAAAAATGTGGCAGTGTATCTTTAAAGACAAACAAAATTTAACCAGGGAACAAGATAAAGTTGAAAAATTGTTGGCTTGTTTCAGAAAATGCATGTATCAAGTATACTATCTTTGGTTTCAACATTAAAGTTGTTTACATAGCTTGGTGAGTCCATTGGTACAAAGCTCGAACATTGTTAAGTGCTAAATTGAGATTTCCTGCTTATAATGTTTTTTTCTGGTGCTCCCTTGAAAAACATTATAACAGGGTTCTACTGTACATAAAAAACACAAATAAAAAAATTAATAATTTTAAAATCAGTATTTAGACTAAAAGTAAAGAAGTAAAAAAAAAGGTTCAACCAAAAACAAAAATAACAATCTTAGTGTAGAATTAAATATGAAAATATATAAATGTTAGTAATTGAAAAACTTCCCTAAAACTGTGAGGCCAGTAAGTGTACAGTAAAACCTGTTTAAAATGACACTGCTTAAGACATTTTCCCGCCTAAAACGTCAGACTAATAGAGCGCCAAAAATTTCCTATGCCATTAACCATAACATCACTTAATTAATAAATTTTGGGGTTATTAAATTTCCCACTTAAAAAGGACTACATCAACACAAAAAAATCATAAATCTTAACCCATTACATGCCTGAATGCATTCTGAGCATAGTGACCACGTGTTTTGCATGCTAAATTTATGTTTTGGTTTATATGGATGCTCGGCACATCAAGCAGTGCCGTAACGTCTAGCTTGCCCAATATTTATCAGGCAAATTATGGTAACTATGGAACTTTGTCAGAGTTTATTCGTCACTTGCTGATTTTTTTTTAGTTCACGTGTGTCATGCACCTTTTTCAGCTAGGTTGAGGTTAAATAATAGACATATTTTGTACGTCCTAATTTTTGATAATGCACGGTACAAATTCATCATTTTGAGAAACAGTTTGAGTACACTTACATCCTTATAATTTTGTTTATGTTAACCTATATTAACGTAAACAAAATTATAAGAATGATACATTAAAGACTGCTACAGTAAAGACCTAAAAAAAAATGGTGTCTCATGAATTTAAGAAAAATTACGAACTTACAAATTTCTTTGAAAATGATTGTATACACAAATATTTTATATACATTAAAAATATTCACAAATGTTTAGTTATTTTACAGAGACTTTTTTATAAATATTAAATAGAAAATCACAACGCAGCGTGACGGCAGAAGATAATTACCATAGTGCATCAGCTTGATTTGAGCGGCAGTGGGAGGCAGAAATTATAAAATTATTTCCAAACTGCAGTCCGGATTTTATAAATAATAGCTCACTCTTGTTTATAAATGTTTTTTTTTTAATCTTTAAGAAAAAATTGTGGTTATAAAAACTTATTAGAAAAGGAACGTAAAATTTAAAATGTAGGCTAATCAAACAGACCATGCATGTTGGTGCTGTTCCTTGGCAGACGCTGCCAGGACGGACAGAAAGATAACCAGATATCTCGGTGGCCCGTGCTTTGTTCTATCAACTCGCCCTTGCTCCAAAGCCTTCAAGGGCACGGCGAGGTTAGAGTAAATGACTGTTATCGCTCTCATTCTTAAGTTGTTTTTGGGATATTTTCAACAATACTAGCCCTTTTCCTGGTAGGACCATTTCCCTTCATACGCTCCTCTGTACCACCTGTTCAACTAGTCTTAGCAGTTCCACCACTGCAAATCCCATCCCAGTCAGATTTTAAATAAAGAATAATTAAACGGTAGAGCATCACAAGCTGAGATCTTTCATTTGTAACAAAAGCATGTTTAATAATTTCTGCAAAAACTAAATACATTTTCTGAATGGTTAATAATTACATAACAATTACAAAGAATATATAATCCTAGATTTCTTCAGGTTGTATCAGTGAGGTTTCACTAATGTAATTGTTTAACCTCTATGCAATTCCATTTAGACTTTAATACTGTACATTTTATGAACATCGCAACTATTTAACCAATGAAAAATTTATTTTTATTATTTACCTTTTTAATAAGTTTTCCTACTTAAGAAGCACATTTTGTTTGGTTTTGCCAATATTTTCTTGAGAGAGTTTTACTGTATTAATTTAACATCCTTTCCCAGCAATGACTGCTAGTTGTGAATGTTCGTCACATATACAAATTGACTATCAAACTTGCAAAAAATATTCATCACACGGAAGGTGGTACGACATTGGACTCACATTCACAGGAACAAAGTTCGGTTCTCCATGGTTTCCGAAAATCACTCTATGCAAATGCCAGCTGGCTTCTTGCTATATGCCATGACACTCCCTTCCCCAATATTCCTGGCCTACACCATCGAGTGTTAAGTCTCTAACAACCTAGCTGTCAACTAAAAGTTTAATAAAAACAATTAAAAACTTGTGTTATTGTAATGGAGCTAGGATTTCTACAAAATCAGATACAAGCTATTAATTATAATGTACGAAGCACACTCAAAAATACTGAATACACATATTCTAGAAGTCTTAATTTATTCAATTTTATACTCAGGAAGTATATATTTATACAGAGAAACATACTAATAATGCATTCTTTTCCCGCCTTGTGCAAAAGCATTTCCCACTGTTTACGTAGAATTAGTGCTGTATTTCGTAGCAAACCATCGGAAAATTTAGAGAAAACAATAAATTCTCAAAATGAATAGCATGAAGTTTAATTATTAAGCGTTACTGCATGAGTGTATGGTCACCACAGCTTCGTTCGCCATTGTAAACAACTTACTTTTTTTTTTGTGCCACGTGCTATTGTACACCATACGGCCATGAACCAAACATATGGTGACATAAACATAAAAATTAATAAGTACTTTTCTTAGCGTTCCCCTTTAATCTTAAATGTATTATGCATGAAAATAAAGGTGAAAACTCACATTTTAAATACACAAAAGAGCAGATTACTGCTCCATTATTAAAATACGTTTTAAGCAACGTACGAGTTTCCTATAAATATGGCGTCTTCGTGCATATTCGGCGATGTTCATTTTAACACATTAGAAACATTCTGAAAAGTCAAACGCCTGCAATGAATATCCAAACAATGCAATGGCAATTTAACTTCTATTCCTCAACGTAAACAATTATATTGATGGTGGTAGCTATAGTTTTATAGTATTATTTCTCAAAAAATTTGAAATTAATAATAGTTTAACATGTAATTAAATACAAAGTTCAAAAATCAATTGTGTTACAAAATTTCAGCACCAAGTGGCTATATCAAGATGCTTCAACATTCTCATCTCTTACACAAGAACAGCAATGTTTAACTTTCGGCAATAATGAAGAACGGGGATATTGGATATATTTATAATTTTAATTATAGTGAAGTTCTAGTTAATATATAAAAACGTAACCGTCTTTGACATATTATTTAGTGTGGTATAAATTTTCTTATTGTTTCCCATATAGTGAGATGATAAAAAAAATTTGAACATTTCCCTCATTTTGCATTTTCCCAGTTTTTACATATTTTTTTCCTGGTCCCTTGAAATATGTAAAAATGAGTTCTACTGTAGTCATTGTACAAATATTTTAATTCTTTTTTACATATTGTCACAATACATGAGTAAGAACTGTGACTGTCTCATTAGCAAGAAATCAAACTTTATATCAACCACGTTATTCTCCTTTAGTACTTTGTATGGTACAAATTTCACAAGTTTATTAGTTACTCCACAGACATGTTGCACCAAAAATGAATTTAAAATTTCAAAATTTAAACATGCTATGTTTAATTGCTTGTAAAATATTACCAATTGACTATATAAATTAAAAAACTTTGTGAGTATTCAATTTGAAAGGACAAAAGTGCATCTTTTAGGATTTGATATGCCCCACATTCCTATATGTTTTAATCTAAAATGTCATTTTTATACAAACTTGCCTCTAACTTCAAAGTAGAATTTCGAAGATAAAAGGGAATCAAGGGACAATTTAATGACTTAAACAGTAGTTTTTAATTGAAGACCCTAGTTCAAAACAGTTTATGATACTGAAAGTTCTGAAAATATGAAGTGATATCAGCCATAACAGAAAAGTTACTAAAAAATAGTAAAAATTTACAAAATTTCATTTTAATATTCTAATATCTTTCAAAAACTACGAAAATTATATTTCTTTTGAGTAATTTCATAATGAATGACCCTAAATCTGAGTGCACTATCTTGTGGTCCATCACACATTTATTTGCACTTTCTTGCAGTCATTTATGCCTAATGTCTCCAGAATCTCCCAACTATATGTTCTGTGATGATTGTGTTTATGTTTAAGTGCAAAAGAATAAGTGAATGTGTGAGTAAATGATTGAGTGAGTAAATGAATAAGCTGGTGATAGTTCAATAGTGTGTACAAAAAAATTAATTCTAAAATTTAAGTATGGAAATAAATTATATATAGCCCAAAAAAAGTCAAAATATAACTTTAAAAAAAAAATTTATCAAAATTACAAGAAACTAAACAGACTCATATTTGTAACATCTATGATCAAAAGTTGCATGCATAAACATGCGATACTTAAGAGTATAGATCCTCATTTTCAGCAAAAGAAACATACTTGCAACTAAAACTTCAACATATAAGCATATCTGGAATTACGAACACGTACCTTGACGAGAGCTAATAATAGATTCAGTCTCAGTATAAGTTGTTTCCTCAACATTAGCACGACCAGCACGCAGAGGATTGGTAACACTATAACAAAACAAATCATATAAAACTATTGCTTGAAAAATTACATACGGAAACCCACTCAAATTTTATTGATAAGGCCCAATTTGATTCCAACAGCATTTCTTACTGAAACAATAGGGATTTGAGACCTGTAGTAAAGTACATATTTCACCAATACTAGAACTCAAAACTTACAATTAAATAGAGTTTAGTTTGAATTTCAATTGTGGTTTTCAAACATTTGCAACAGTTAGAACAATTAAATCACAATGTTCCTTTTAAAAAATATAGCTTCTATCATGGCACAGCCCCACTATTTACCGACAGCTAAACCAATAGAATCAATAATTGCAATGCAAGGCACCTACTTTTGGAAATCTAAACCCTAAATGTTTGACCACAGGTGTCAGCATTGGCCCACGCTGACTATAAGTGTGCCCATGCTTAAACAACCTCCAAGACTTCTAGCAGTAACATGTAGTAAATAACTCTGGCACATTTTCCACTATCATTTTACGCAGCATTTTTTCACATTTAATGCTGCTAAAAATTTCTTGGTTCGGTTAACTGATATTTTTTGTTATTCAAAACTTTTTTTTGACAATTCCATTATGTATATTATATATATATGTTCCTGGCCAACAACGAAAATTACTGTAAGTACTGTAAGTCTGTATCAACATTTTCCCAAAATAACAAACAAATAACAAAATCATTGAGCATATATTTTGAATGCATTTTTAAAAAATAAGTAAAAACAAAGGCAGTCAATACTGATTCGTCATTACATCTATAACAATTTTCATGGAACCTCAATATTATATTTAGTGGAAATCAAAACCTCTATGATCATTCATAAAATAAGAGAACTTAATCATACACTTCTGTTGGCTAGATCTTTAACTGCTTCATGGCTCTGGGTTGACATCACGTCTGACCACGGAATTAGGAATTCAAATGAATATGTAAATAGCTATTATCACTGACTTTAATTTCAGTGATACTATTGTAACTTATAAATAAATATAATCATTGACATAAATAATGTCATAAATAATATTAGTCAAATAAATTCTATGATCTAGTTTCACATCAGCACCTGGAGGAGTGCCTCGACTCTGTAATTTTTCTTCTAGACTGTGTGTGCATGTGACATTTCTTATCAGAAAGTTAGAAGTTTAAGAACTGAATCAAACAAATTTTTTGATTACCTGTCACATCCAGGTTACAATATTATTTGCCTTTCAGAAACATGGTTTAACAGTACAGTATTAACTCACACTACTTTCAAAAAAATGTTTCTCTGCCTCATATAACCACAAATTATGTCTATTACGAAAGACAATTATCCATGTACACCCTGGGGGTCATTACCCACATGTTGAAAAACATTGATATAGACCATTTTCATTTCATTTTTCATTTTCTTTTTATTGTTATAAATACATACATATATACAGGTTTTGAAAAGACTAAATAATGAAATTAGAGGGAATAGGTAGACAAAACATAGTATTTTGATATGATTTTTAAAAGACTAATGAAGACATTTTATGAAATATCATCTCTTTATTAGTCTTAACAAAATACCAAATGATCTAAAGAAGGATTAATTCATTTTACTATAGCAGTGTAGGTAGTTCAATAATCACTATCTTAGTGCAACTAATTTATGTGTTAACTATAATAAATAACTAAAAAACACACGAGCCAACATAACTGCTCCAAGTATAAATATACAACTTACTTTAACAAAGAAAAATCACTTACCAGGGTGTCTACAGAAGTGAGCAAAATAATTTTAGTGACTTTTTAGTGACCTTTTCAGTGACTTTAACTGATCTAAATGGCAACATTATTTTTCCGGATATATTTTTTTTACTTTGTACTTTTGACTAAAATAATTGAAACTTTTACAAAAAATTACACATAAGGCATAACAATTATGCCTAAAAACTACCAATGACCACCAAAATTTAAAATGACATGTTATCCTAATGAGAAGATTGTGTATTTACTATACTTATATGGACGCGGAGGCGGAAAGCATCGTTATCGTAACAAGTTTTACGTACCTAGTATACTGGAACATCTAAGGTTTGAAAACCTCTGAATCCTCGTACAAATACGAGACTTTTCATACATCAGGCAATGCTAGACTGTTACGGCCTGTGTCCTAAAAAACTAAACAACGAAAACGAACATAGCACGACAAACAGCTTGGCATAGCATTGAATTTCACCACTGCGTTTCTTGGTATCTCATTTCAGCTCTTTGTTCTTCTATCGCAGGCCAAACCATACTAGAGAAAGAAAAAATAAGGCTGTGCCAATTATACAGTCACTTAGTGTCCAATAAATACACGTGAAAATGTGTCAATAGAAAAAAAATTTCGTGAGCTTGTACCGAATTCCGTGACTTTTTAGTGACTTCGTGACCTCGCATCAAAATTCGTTACTTTTTCGTTACTTTCGGGACTTTCGTGACTTGTAGACACCCTGCTTACGCATATTTGGATGCTAGCATTCACTTCAAAGTATGGAATTTTTAGGCAAAACCAAGCACATTTAAATTATTAAACAAATGAAAATTCATAACCATTGTTCACTTACTGGGACTCCGTAGTCCTGTCCACAGGAACTTTAATGTCGGAATGTGTGACGCTGTCTGTGCACTGCGAAGTCCCATCAGACACATTGCTGCCATCAGCAGACACCAGCTGAAAGAATATACTTGTTTTATTAAGTTGACATAAGAAGTAATAACAAATATCAGGAAATAAATCTTTACACAAAATTTCCTTATTTTATTTTATAACTTAAAACACAAAATGGTCAGATGAAACAATCCTGGTGCTGCCAGTCTACAAAAAAACCATCTGCTGCAAATTAGTTGGTTGTCTAGGTGAATGAGTGCGGTCAGGCACAGGAGGGCTACAGCAACACTAGCTAACAAATTAGACCCCCTCTTCAACTATGAAGGATACTAAGCTAGTGTAAAGTATTTTCATTAACAACTTTGGTAGTTTAAAATGTAATCATATAACTTGATTGCAAAGTAATATTATGTTGGTTCCTTGCACCCAGTAATACCACTTTTATTAATGCTAGCCAATTTTTATGTTAAAAATGGAATGTTTAAACAAATGTTTTAGCCACTACCCAAAACATAAGACACTAGAAATAAGACAAAACAATTAAACCTGTATAGCAGAACGTTCTTAATTATTTGAATACATCATTTTAAATTCTTTTAGTAGCTCTATAATTTTGAATTAAATGTTCCCTACTGAAGCTCTATAAATTATTTGGCCATACTAGGCCAGTCAACAAGAGCTTTTTACCAGCAGACCCGAAAACTCGATATAAGGGTAATTCGATGACGCTGAATCGAAAGGTGCTAATTTTTTTTGCAATTGGACGTAAAATTTTTTAGAGAAAATGGTTAAAAATTGGTTTAAATCAGTATTTCTCAGAATCTAGGTGTTTAATCAAAACATGTTTCAAACAAAGATTGTGGAGAGTTAAAAAATACAAAGAAAAAGGTTCTCAGGTCCATCTTTGTATTTGCAAACATGAGCGAGAAATATTGAGAGAAAGTAGTGAATCATAATTGTAAAAGTTGGGCTAGTGTGCGTGCGAGCCTACGTGTGAACTAAACACAAACGAAGGGTCTTCGGCTATTCTCGGGCCTCTCCGTCATGACTAGAGTGAGCAAGTGAGAGACGAAACTGCTTGTTCTCTCTTTCTATTTTCTCACGCGTTAGCGAGTATTTTTCGTCTTTGGCCGTCGAGTGTCGAGTGTTCTATATATCTAAATATAATGGCGTATAACCGTGCTGTTTTTAAATCGAATCGTGATGCTTATGGCAGGTCATTTTCTTATTTATTGTCAAAAACAGTGGACCTTAAATAAATAAAAAAAACAATATTTCATTTGAACAGAAACTAATAGTTTCTGAAACCATTTTTCTTCAGTCAAAAGTAAAAATAATGAATTAATTTTGTGTCTGGACATAAAATAAATAATGAATTAATTTTGTGTCTGGACATAAAATTAATTGATAAAATGAATTTATGGAAATTTTAGGCCTCACAAAAATTTATTTGTATATCAAATTATTGTATATGTCTTCTTTTTAAGATGAAATTTAAAATTTAAATACTAGTCCTATTAAATTATGTATTTTATAAAATTTTAAATTACACATTTTTGCCTCATAAATATTTATTTATACATCAAATTGAATACATATTTTCAAACGAAGAATTTTATGTCTGTACATAAAATTAATTCAAAATATACAGAAAGGATACTAAAAACGTGTAATTGATTTTTTGTCTAGATATAATTTTAATTCATTTTTGTTATGATATAAGAAAACAGTAATGCATTTTTTTTTCAGCTTCAAAGTCATTAAAATGCAGGAAAAAAATAGAATGGGCCACAAAATAATTGGAATTTAAATTCGATGAATTAAAATTATACTACGACTGCATGCTATTAGAAATTTAAATTGCAATGTGAATATTAAAATTTCGTATATAATTTTATTTGAATTAAAATTGTGTATATAATTTTAATTTCTGAAAAAAATTTCATGGAATTAAAATAATGTACTTAATTTCAATTTAAATATTTGAATTATGCACATAATGAAAATTGGCAAAGAATATTTTGTGTGGGCACAATACAAATACCGTAAAAAATAAAATTTGTTTCAATTAATTGAATTATTGTAATTGTGCTATTTCAATTTAAATTTGAAATAGCATGCAATCGTTATATAATTTTAATTCATCGAATTTAAATTCCAATTATTTTGTCCCCCAGTCTATTTTTTTCCTGCATTTTAATGACTTTGAAGCTGAAAAAAATGCATTACTGTTTTCTTATATCATAATAAAAATTAATTAAAATTATATCCAGACAAAAAATCAATTCCACATTTTTAGTATCCTTTCCTGTATATTTTGAATTTATTTTATGTACAGACATAAAATTCTTCTTTTGCAAATATGTATTCAATTTGTTGTACAAATAAATATTTATGAGGCAAAAATCTGTAATTTAAATTTTTATAAAAAACATAATTTAATAGGAATAGTATTTAAATTTTAAATTTCATCTTAAAAAGAAGACGTATACAATTTTATATACAAATAAAATTTTGTAAGGCCTAAAATTTCTATAAATTAATTATATCAATTAATTTTATGTCCAGACACAAAATTAATTCATTGTTTTTACTTTTTACCGAAGAAAAATTGTTTCAGAAACTATTAGTTTCTGTTAAAATGAAATATTGTTTTTTTTATTTATTTAAGGTCCACTGTTTTTGACAATAAATAAGAAAATGACCTGCCATAAGCATCACGATTCGATTTAAAAACAGCACGGTTATACGCCATTATATTTAGATATATAGAACACTCGACACTCGACGGCCAAAGACGAAAAATACTCGCTAACGCGTGAGAAAATAGAAAGAGAGAACAAGCAGTTTCGTCTCTCACTTGCTCACTCTAGTCATGACGGAGAGGCCCGAGAATAGCCGAAGACCCTTCGTTTGTGTTTAGTTCACACGTAGGCTCGCACGCACACTAGCCCTACTTTTACAATTATGATTCACTACTTTCTCTCAATATTTCTCGCTCATGTTTGCAAATACAAAGATGGACCTGAGAACCTTTTTTTTTGTATGTTTTAATTCTCCATAATCTTTGTTTCAAACATGTTTTGATTAAACACCTAGATTCTGAGAAATACTGATTTAAACCAATTTTTAACCATTTTCTCCAAAAACTTCACGTCCAATTGCAAAAAAAAAAAATAGCACCATTCGATTCAGCGTCATCGAATTACCCTTATATCGAGTTTTCAGGTCTGCTGGTAAAAAGTGCTTACTTTTCCTCTTGTTGACTGGCCTAATACAGCCAAGTAGCTACAATAATCATATTTTTCTTCTCTATCAAAAATTTAGTAAAGAAACTTTTTAAATGTTAATAAAAAATAGTGTACTTAACAGCCATCCACTTTTATCATTTGTCCATTCATGTGTTCACTGTTTTTAAAGTGCTATCAACAGATTTTCATATGGAATAGGTAAATACATTGGGGCACTGTACAAAAAATTTAGCTGTCTAACAGATTTCTAAACACAAAATATTTTTTTGCTAAGCATAATACAATTGTTATAACTGTATCATTAATTTCCTTGTACACTGCAATACAATACTGACAAACATCCTTTCACAACAATACATAGGTTGAGTACAAAACACACACCAAACTGTGGGTACATACACAGAACCTTTAGAGGAGGGAGTATGTTATGAACACAGGTCAGTAATGGTTGGGTTTAATGCTAGATCATTGCTGTTTACTAAGTGATAAACTGGATACATACCTGTTAAGTGCAATGCCTTATGTAAAAATTACACAACTCACCACAGTAAAGTTAGTTGTATATTGTGCCAATATGGCATTCCACATGGCAAAGGACCCACCTTATCTCTTGAATACAGTAAAGACTCTAGTTATCAAAATAAGTATTTGTGACAGTATATTCATTAACATATAGCCCACAGTTTTGATATGAATTTACGATAAGCATTGTATGACGTTTATTTTTGTCACAGCTCATTCCTTTTTATTAGGATATTCCAATCAGTACAACAAAATCACACAAAAGCTAAGGAAATATTATTTGCCTAAAGTAACAAACTTTGGATTACATGATTGCCATTTTGTATATTATATTGTATAAGCCATCACTGGCTTGCTTCCTTCACCACATAAGCAAGCCAATTTGTATACAGTAAGTCCTCTATTTACGTCGTACCGATTTACGTCGTTTCGGATTAACGTCGCTAATGTTTGAGTACTCATGTTTCAATTTAAGTTGTCGCCGATTCACAATAACGTCGTTTACAATGACAGTAAATCTTTATTTTAACCAAAACACCGTATATAATTCGTTTATAATTCTTTGTTTCCTTTGGTAGTTAATTTATGCTATGTAGCGTAAGCTACACATTCACCGCCTTATCTTATCATACATCATTAGGGACGCTTCCTGCTCTTACGTACAGTATGTACTATATATCTGTTTTTATATTTTAATCAATAAAGGTAATAAAGCAGCTGGTTAAATAACCATTCTATAAAGCTGAGAAGTACTAGTTGGACTTGTTTCCCACGCTGTCGGTTGTCATTTATTGATAAAATTGCCCGTTGTCACGTCTGTATGCCAGCGCTTCCGGCCGACCTTGGGCCGTGGCCGGCCGGTGGCATGAAACATGGCTCATTTTGCGTCGTTTCTATTTACGTCGCGGTTTTCAGGAACGTAACCCCGACGTAAACCGAGGACTTACTGTATTGCGAAAAAGTCTCACACCATCACTTGCTTGCTTCCCTCACCACATGAACATACCCGCTTTCATATTGCGAAGGAGATCTCAAACTATCACTGGCTTGAATCCCTCGCCACATGAGCATACCAGCATGTGTATTGTCAAGGATGTCTTACACCATCACTGGCTTGCTTCCCTTGCCACTTGTGAATGCCAGTTTCACAACCATTGCCATAGAAAGCCATACAAGAATAAGCTACTAATGTGATTTGAAAAACTTACCCAAGAAACAACACGGCCGTTGAAGCAAGGTAAATGTGCATCATCATAAACAATTTCTTCTTTAACAACCCTGAAATAAAATAATTATATAATATTAAACCCACTTTGCCAGACTTACGAAAAATTTTAATGTGCGCGAAAGTGTTTAACACCTATGACTAGAGACCTGCAAAATTCGCAGTTTCGATGGCCTTCAGGATAGACTGCACATACCCCTGTACACTCGGGCAAATAACACAAGTTCATTGGCTGCCGACTTGTAAGTCGTCTCAGCTGGTTTGTCTGTGATTCGATCCTTCTTTGGTTGAGGGTTTATAACTGGTTGAGATTCGTCCAGATGAACAGTAAGCCAATAGCAAAATTATCTAAGAGGTATATGTATTTGAATTCTAGCCTATCACCGAATGAATCCGCGAATTTTGCAGGTCTCTACCTATGACTTAGTTGTTAGACTTATTTATGTTTAAACATGTTACTATCAAGCACGTTCAACCAACATTTTTCCTTCCTGCATAAAGAAGGGAACACAAAAGCTAAGAAAAAATGTATTTTCTTTAACAAACTTTTAATATGATGAAGAGGTCATTGCTTTGAAGATGTGTTCTCGTGCGAGGCTGCTTTCCCCTCCTCACCTTCCCCTCCCCCCCAAACCCATCTTAGTGCCTTGAAGTCACTTTTTTGTGTGTGCCACCCCTCTTCTTCTTAGTGCATGTGCAGTGGCACCTGTATGGGTATTGGCGAGGCCTCTGCCTCTTTTGTGGTCAGAATTTGTAGTAATGCATTAGTTTGGTTAAAGGTCACTAGCGCAGCGCTGACCTCTGCGACGGGAACCTCAGGCCTTGCATGGCCAAGTATTTGTTGAAGTTTTCATGGGTCGTCGTGTGTGGGTGTTGCAAGATGGCTACAGTAAAGTAACAAAAATTTTACTTCATGTGCTTTTCTCTACTTTTTAATTTTATTTTAATTGCCATCATCTAAATTGAAATGTTTAGTTACCATGTTTTGAAGTCATAACATAATATTTTGCACTGAAGACAACCAACGACCACAAGGCCATGCAGGGTTAGGGCGTTTCTCGGACGCATGTTATTTCAGTATGTTTAATCTGTAGGTATTCTTTTCTTTTTTGTTAATGCAAATTTTTTAAAAGGTTTTGAAAGATCATAGTTTTATCTGTCTATGTTACACGTAGGCTTTTTGTGCTTGTTGGGGGTTTGTCGTGTGTGCCCATTTAATAAGCTTGTTTATGACGTTTAGATTCTTTATGACACTGTTGTATGTTAAAGTATTAATGTCTAATTTTCTTGTAATTGATTACCCTGGAGTTTTGCTGGCTCATATAATGCTTTAATGTTTCAGCATCTTGTATATAGGAAAATCTTAGTAAATTACATGCCGCAGTTGGGTAAATGTAGAGTGAATTCTGTAAATGCATGCGTGTGTTGTAACTTTTGTATTCTTTATATTTCACTTTGCAAGTCACACAATTCATAAATGTGTTTTATACTCTTTGCTTATTATGATTTGTAACTAGGTATTTACGTGTGTCGTCAGTAAATTGTTACAGATACAAAGTTAATTTATATAATTGAATTTCTATAACTTCTTTATTTTGATGTGAATTTTTTGAATTGGTAGTATTTGTATTGGCTGAGTCCTGCTATGACAATTCATGTAATCATAAACTGTCATTTTAGTGTAACTGTAAATTTTTCTTGTGTGCCATCTTTAAGCACATTAGCAACTTTTAATATACCTTTTCAAATGAAAGAAAGTTCAGATGTTTTCCTTTCAAATTTATTTTTTATTCATTTGACATAACAAACAAGGGATCTGTAAATAGGGGGATACCAGAACCCTTCTTGGTAGACTATCTTGATGCTCGCCGTAGTTTTTACACTGCCGGGACTCGTGTAGTTCTCAGACATTACAATGATTAAAAGTTAACGTTTTTAATGATACTGCAAGATTCTGAGCAGCCTTTTTCCAAGCTTAAGATCTGCCACACAATTCCTCAACACCTTGTGTTCTTGCTGGTTAATGTGTTCAAAAACCTTTTTTTATTTCTTTCTTTTCGCTCATCGAAAGGCAAGCGTTCACATGAATTTACAGTATTTTAATGTAGCTATACTGACCCAACCAACCTTCCACAATATGTCTAAGTATTTTTTACGTAACTGACGTAACCTATGAATTGTTTGTTACTACATGATTCAAAACACTACTTTAAATAACATGTAAAAAAATTAATTCAATGATATTTAAACAAACAACAAACAACATAAAATATTAATATTTCCCTACAACTGCAATACGCCAACATATTAACTACTTTTATTATAAAACAATACTTTTGACTTAAGTTCTCCAAAATGAACACACAAACTAACTAGAATAAAAAATTAATGGATGCAGCAGCAACACACAGATATTGACATGCGAGCTAAAAACTAGGATTTCTCAGAAACTAGTAGGAATTTACTAAGCTTAACGCTGTTTTCGGGGTAAATACAGTAACGTATCTAGTGTTGGAAAATGGTATTTTAGTAATTATTTTTGACGTGATAACATCTTATAAATCGATGAACACCGGCTGCACGCACGAAAAAGCATGACTAATTGTCATGTTCCAGCTGAGCCCAGCGTGCAAGATCCTGCAAACCACAGTGCGAGAAAATCTTCTATAATATCAAACAGGTTAAGGTGGGCTTTTTAACTAATTTTTCGTGATTATATTTAAACAAATTATTTAAATTAAATTTGCAAAAACTGTAAATAATATTTGAAAATTAAAAAGTATGTAATTTTTCATCAATGTTTTCTTATGACGTTATCACGAAAAATTATCGTCCGTAAACCGACTTTACAGACAACCCCCTTTTTTTAATTTGTGGAAAAGAAACGACGTAAAATATTTACCAAAATACTTTTTCTGTGGTTAAGTCCCAGTCAGATGTGCATATTTGCTGGACTTTAGTTCTTTGATGTTATAACTTTTCTGGTTCAAAATGAGTGGCAGAAAGCAGGATGTTGCATGGCTTTCATCTGAACATGCTGAGAACGAAAATAACTAATGTAATAAAAAAACCTGGTTTAAACAAACAAAAAAACAGGTTTTTTTTTAATCTGGTTTTTTTCCAACCCTGATTATAGTAAAGTTAATGTCTCGCTGCTTTTCCATACCTAAATGAAATAATACGGTAAATATTTACTTGGGCGGTATTTCCGAAAAAAAAATGTTAAAAATCCGAAAATACCTTTATTTTATGCTCTTCAACTTCCTCTTTTCATTAAAAGTGGCGGAGGTAAGAAATTCCAAATACGTTAGGAGATATAGAATTTTTAAATTTCATCATTAGAGTTGAGCGGTATTTGCAAAAAAAAAATGTTAAAAATCCGAAAATACCTTTATGATATGCTCTTCAACTTCCTCTTTTCATTAAAAGCGGCGGAGATAAGAAATTCCAAATACTTTAGGAGATATCGAATTTTTTAATTTTGCAATACAAGACCTGTGGAACCATTCGGGCGGCGCCATTTTTGTTATTTTGCCGTGTGTTCGTGAGACGTGAATACGTGAATCGTGAATGCGTAATTAATAAAATGGTTGATTAGGTCAGGTCAGTTACATTATTAATACTTTCAAACTAAGCCGACATTAAAAATTATTTTGTGAATTAATTTTAATGGCTGTTTAGTTTTAAAATATTTATAATGTAACTGACCTGACCAAACAAACCCGGACAAAGGGTGAACAGTAAACTAAAATGGTCGATTAGGTCAGGTCAGTTACATTATAAATACTTTCAAACTAAGGTGATATTAAAAATAATGTGAATTAATTTTAATTATTCCTTAGTTTTAAATTATTTATAATGTAACTGACCTTACCTAACAAACCCGTAACAAAGGATGTACAGTAACAACTGAGGTAAATTTTTTTGTTACTTATTACTTGCGCAACAATATCAAAATAACAAATAAGACTTTAAAATTAGAAACGTTAAAAACTCACCTAAGTTGGAGGCGGTAATTAAACACCGTTTTAAACAATAATTGAACTAAATAATCACGTATTAGTTAATTTGAATTCTGGCCTATCACGAACAATCACGTGACATCATTATCCAATAAAAAAAAAATACTCGTACGTAAACAAGAAACAATGGTCCACGCACGCCACAGGAATGCGCTGGTTTTGTGCTGAAATTTAAAAATTTGATATCTCCTAAAGTATTTGGAATTTCTAATCTCCGCCGCTTTTAATGAAAAGAGGAAGTTGAAGAGCATATAATAAAGGTATTTTCGGATTTTTAACATTTTTTTTCGCAAATACCGCTCAACTACATATGAAGAAATTTAAAAATTCGATATCTCCTAAAGTATTTGGAATTTCTAATCTCCGCCACTTTTAATGAAAAGAGGAAGTTGAAGAGCATTATATAAAGGTATTTTCGGATTTTTAACATTTTTTTTCGGAAATACCGCCCAAGTAAATATTTACCAATAATACAATTCAGAAAATACTTTTTTCAAACACTAAAGACTGCCTTTATTTAACCTAAACAGCTTTTCTTAAGTCCAACTGGTTTCTGAGAAATCATCATTTATAGTTTACATTACAATACCTGTACATTGACACAGTCGTCACCATTTTTTTGCTTTCCCGTGTGGGTACATGTGTTTTTGTTTTGGAGATTAAAGTCAGATATTGAGAATGGTCAATACTTTCAAATATTTTTAATGGTTGCTTAGAAACTTGCAATTTATTACATAGCTATACTGACCTAATGAACTATTCACACAATTTCACAGGAATTTTATTGTAGCTATAACTAACCTAAACAACCATCCACACTTTTTACAAGTATTTTTAATGTAGCTCGACTATTCTCTAATTTCTCCTTCATGATAGTCTATCAAAGTTGAATGACATGAAAATCTTTCATGAACGTATTTATCCTGTGATATGTGCTACTGAATTTTCTTCTGCAAGCGGCGAACTTCGGTAATCATTGGTGAAACTATTCGGGCCTCGGAACGGACTTGTGTGAAATGGTTGCTACGCTACATAGTAATTCCCAAGCAACCATTTAAAATAATTTTACAGTATTTATAATCTAGTTAAACCAACCTAACTAACAATCCACAATATATTAAAGTATTTTTAATGGAGCTAACCTAATCTAAGTGACCATTCTCACTATGAACCATATTTGTATTATTTGTACCGAACATGCACAAACATGACTTCGGAATGTACTGTTGTGAATATTTTGTTTGCAGATTCTGTGATTCTCCATGTATAAGAAGATAAAAAAAAATGGTACATGCTGCATCAATGAATAGGTATTACAATGTCAGCTAAAAAGGGTGATTTCTCATAAACCATTTGTTACATAAAGATGCTTTTTTCAAGGTAAATACAGGAATGTTTCTAGTACAGTAAACTCTCGATTATCCGTGTTAATTGGGACCTTCCGATGCCCGGATAATTGAATGCCCATAAAAAAAACCCGGATAATCTGTTTCACCACCTAAAAATGATGTATTTACTGGCAAAAGGGTGTCTCTTCAGTAGAATTCTATGAGTACAAGCAAAGGCTTTGTATACAGTGTCCCAGCTTATTGGACCGTAAACAATACTGGCACTGTGTTGCCACCATCCTTCTCCTTTCCCCTTTATTGCTACGGGAGGGAGAGCGGCGGCAGTCCCAACTCAGCATCTTCCTCCACCCCTTTAACGACCTAAACCAAACATACAAAGCATTGTCAACATCTGCGTGGGTAGATGTTTTCATGCTTTTACGTTTAGAAGGCCCTGCCACACTGTCTGATCTACTAGCAAACTGCAAAAGTTTTTCTTCACTTTTATTAATGTCTCTCACGGTTTGGATTCCAATTTCATATTCCTGTGCTAATTTCGCAGCAGTTTCTCCTTTTTTTTAACCTGTCCACAACTTCTAACTTCTCTGCTATTGTCAGCACTTAACGTTTCCTTTTACCAGACATGATTACAAAAACAAATGTGCCTGGGAGAACTGATGTAAATAACTGCGTGAAAAATGCCTCTTCCAGCCGTCAGGAGTGTGGGAAAGTAAAAAGGGACCTTTTTTTTTAGCGTGGCAGTGCGCTGTGAAAAGAATGCTTGAAAAGAAAATGAAAAAAAAAAGGGGGGGGGGGGGGAGTTGAGCCGGAAGCAGCAGTCAAGGCATTCCTTTTTGGTTTAAAGTGTGACAAATTGACGGGTGAGGTTGGCGGGGGACCGAGGGTCTGAAGGGTCAGGTAAATAGCTTTCTGACACAGCAGTAAAAGAAAAAGAAGAAAAAAAGCGCAGCACAGTCGCGGCGTAGCTACACCCCATCATTTTTTTTACAACTTCATAAAAAAAATCAAGCACGGATAACCCGAAAACCGGATAATCCAGGCCCGGATAATGGAGAGTTTACTGTATTCAAAAAAATGTATTTTCTGAATTTTATTACTAATTTCCAGAAAAGTCGCGACGTAAGAAAATTACTGATGATATTCTGTTAATACTAATTATTTTCCTTGTAATTACAAACTACCAACTACAGCAGCCATTAACTTTTCAAGACAAAAATAACCTAATTATACACAGGAATGGGGTTTGTTTATAATGTTGTAATCAGGCTGCTGTGTAAACACCGAGTTTTGCAAGATCTTATTGCTATACCTATCACTATACTGTTCATTATGGCCAGACCCTAAGTGAACTATTATTTAACTGAAACTTTGCCAAAGCATACACATACACTCAAACTGAAACTTTGCCAAGGCATACACGTACACGCAATCTAAATTCGAACAGCAACAAAGTAATGCTATATTTTCAATGGGTTTTTAGAAGTACATTAGCGACCAAGTGCCGAAAAGTCACACACAGTGTTTATAATAGACATTTCAGGGTTGCAAACATAACACTTGCAAATAAATTTTGTACCAGGCATACAATTACGTTTAGTTCACTAATATTAGGCACGATTCAAACAATGTTATAGTTTGTTAAATAGCTTAAAAATAAAAAGTGCCCACCCGAAGTCGTCGTCCATAGACTTGAAAAAAAACTTGTAGTTGGGACGATTAAGCACATTCTTGAAGTCCGCTAATGTAACTCGTTCTGGAGCAATAGTTAATTTAACTAGGTATGGCGTTTCCTCTTCATCTATATAATAGATTATTTTCGTTTCTTCCATAGCAACACAAACTCGTCAACAATCAAACATTGCATTAGATCTTTCAACATGGCACCATCTATGTTCAATCAGTGTTGCCAATATATAAAATATAATCTCAAGATATTATGGGTACGTTCGCGTCATGCTGATCTTACTGCTATCAGAAAATATATATTACTTGGAAGAAGCAAAAATTCCAAAATAATGACTAAAAATACATGGAGAAAGCCTTCAAAATACTGACAGGAATAATCAGGAGCACATGGAGAATACTAACGCACGTATTCCTAAATTAAAATCAGTGAATAACAAAAAAATATTTCCAGAAAAAAATTAATAACAATTACAAAAAAATCTGGTTTGTACTAGAACACTATCCTTTTTGGACAAATGAGAAGTACACGAGATGAAAAATCTGTTTTTTGTTATTTTTCTCTTTTTTTTTGTTATTCACTAAACTTAATTAAGGAAAATGTTCATTAGTTTTCTCTGTGTGCGCCTGATTATTCCTGCCACTATTTTGTTGGTTCCTCCAAATTATTCTGGTCATTCATGGCGACGTTTCCGTTGGTTTTCTCTGTGTTCATCTGGTTATTCCTAGTTAGACTTCTGCTGATGTTCTCCGAGTGCTTCTGGTTATTTCTGAGAAATCAATCTCTGCATGAAATTTTTTTTACTTAATGAGACATGTACTTTATTCAAAGTTAAATTTAATAAGTGAATTCCTCTTACTAAATCAGCACTTACGATAATTTTATCAGGTAAAATTCAAACAAAAAAGTCATTACTCAGTTGAATAATATGCCTTAAGACAACTGAGAATCACTATCAAGCAAGACAAACTTCCTTCTCCTTGATGTCTAGCGAAGCCATCATTCTCTTGTGATCGTGAGTGAGAATTCTGCATTCCACAAAAAAAAAATAATACTTCCATGCAACATGTAGCGACATCTGTTGTTGAAAAATAAAATACTTGTCCATGAGTCTTTCAAAATGTAAAATTAACTCTTGCTGATGAAATATTAAAAATATATTTAGGAAATGTTCAGTTTACATTTGGTAGTAATTGCAGAAGATAAATTGTTGCCTGAAACATTGTTGTAAAGCTGGACTCGTATTCCGGAGATCACTGGTCCATGCATACTGATTTCGGGCAAATGCTGGGATGGTTCCTTTCAAAGGTTACAGCCAAGTTCTTTCCCAGTTTCCCTGATAATTTTAATGATTATTTGTCTCTAATGAGCTCGTTGATGTGATGTAAAACACATATAAATAAATGGAACCTACCGGAGGAGTAGGTGGCCTGTAGTTTTCAACACAATGTTGTGCTCCAAAAAATTTAACTTTGAAGAACCTGACGTCGACCCAAGTGTCTCCCCGGCTCCTTCAGGCCGTTATGCCTCGCCAGCGCCATCTCTTGAGTGTGTGGTGCGACGCAAGTGACGGTGATGTGTGACCTTGTGTTTCTTTACAGGATATGACTTATTATTTTATTATAAATATATTTTTGCTTTATGTTTTTTGTATATTTTTATTATAATTAATTTTGTATTGAAGGGTTTTGTATTTTATAAGTTTTAATTGTTCACCGGGCACCAAGGCCGCGGCTTCTGCCTGTGACCAATCAGCGTGTTCCGCGGGCTCGCGGAGAAGGGGGGGTGACGCGGGCGCTGAGGCGCGGCAGGGAAGTGGGAGGCAGTCGTCGCCTGGACTCGGGAGACAGCGGTCACGCGAGTGTCATCGCTCCGCGCTAGCGGGAGCAAGTCGTGGACCCGGCACGAGAGGCGACGGACATCTTGGGGACGTCGCTCTGGGATGGTGAGGCAAGCGGGCACGGTATTTGCAGAGCCACTAGACTTTTGCCGTGCGGAGACGTTTTCATAAACTTTGCAGTCGAGCTTGTCGTTGAGCAGTTACGGTCGCGAGTTTTCGTTTTACTTTTCGCACACTCGTGTTCTGTTGTCAATTCGGGCGAGTTGCGATTCTTTGTTTCATCCTGGTCATTCGCAGTCTTAGGTTCTGTGTTATTTTTCTTTTAATTTCTTTCTGGCCTGTGCAGAATACAGTCAGACAGACATCCTATCACGCGCGGGTCTTAAGGAGTATATTCTTTACCGTGGGAGTGATAGTCATCACGGGCGGGACGTCCCGTAATTTTCTTAACTGGTTCAGTGCGCGGAACCGGGTTTCGACCCACCTCGAATTAGTCACAGGCGGAAACGTGGCAGCCCCATGTAAAGTGTTCGGGGTCTTGTACATAAAGGACCATCAAACTTTATTAGAATTGTTTTCATTTAATCTCTGGAGACTAAGTTCCTCGGCCACGCGGCCTGAACCCCCTCTCTCCCGAACCCTGAGTAGCCGGCAGTACAGCAGCATTGTCAGGAACTAGTCGACCAGACCACGACAAACCATTATATTACATTTAATACATACATGTTAAAAATAATGGTGACATTCACAAATTCAAGGGATGTATTGTGTGAAAATTCCAGAAATTAAAAACTATGACAGGAAACTTAAAAAATACATATTGCATGGTTGCCAGCTGCATTAGATGTAAAACTTCATGGATAAGAGTTGACGTCGTACCGACCATTGCCTTTAAGCCCGTGCTGTGCACCGCCAGTACCGTATCCCATTTTCGGAGCGCGCCCCTTGCCCAGCCGGATTGAGTCTAGCGAGCGCCTCGGGCGTGACCCCAATAGACAACAAACCTCATTAACAGTCAACGCGGCCACTGGCCTTAATTAAAATGCCCGTGACTATGATCAAGTCAGAATAGGAGAAATCCCTCTAAAACAATTCACAGTGGGACAATATGTTAGTAAATTTACAGTCGCCAACTTGATGTCACAATTTAAATAATTAAATACATTTAAACCATTGTTAAGCCTTAAGCACCCAATTACCAGGTGCTACATTTTAATTGGGCACCTGGAACATGTTTTAACTGGTAATAGAGTAAATTCAATTAATATAAGTTTTTTGACGCCGACTCACAAAGAAGAGAAAGTTTCTCTTCCTTGCGAGGCGGCAATGTTTGGCAGTCTCGAACCACTCCGCGCCGGGAACAGATGTGTGTCCGTGGGCAGCATCCAAGTTTCTTTCATTGATTATTTATTTTATTCTGTACTGAATCCTTAAATTTAAAACCTCTGATTAATTCATCGCTGCCCACGTCAACTCGGCGCGTATTTTACGGAACCGGGCCTATCCCGACCGTCTTCATCGTGATACCGCGCCGCGGATCGTATCACTCACGTAAGTGTTTCGCCGAACTCAGGAGCCCGCTCATCGACCCCCCCCCTGCACCCTTTAACTTTCGGCGCTGGCCGTCTCCAGCGAGCATCGACCCACGTCCCGCGAGACTGTCGCGGTAACCATTGTCACGTAGTGTTGTGTTAGTGTTGGTGAGAATTTTTGTAACGGGACTGAACCGCGGAGCGGACTTGTAGAGTGTACCGTGTACCCACATGGACCCCCGGTGAAACTCACAAATTAAATGCATTCTCGCCAACTCGCATATCATTTTCCGTAATTCCCCGTCCTCCACACGGCCGAGCGGCCTTCACAGTCAAGCGTAGAACCATTCAGGTTACATTCAAGCCGTGTACCTGGCGGGGCACGCGGGGGCAGAGTACCCACGACCCCACACCAACGGCCTAGCAGCCCGCTAGCCTGGCGCCCCTCCGGACAACAAGAGCATCGCGACGCCCGTAGCGCCCGTCAGGTACCCCCGGACCTTTCACAGAGGTCGGGTGACGGCAGAGTGCTAGAAAATTTTTCATGTAGGTTAATATTTGAACATGTGTAAACATGTGATGAAAACACACCTTTAATACTTTTGTCATGCCATGTCTTAAATGGAATCTAATAATTAATTAATGATGGCTTAAATATTAGGCCTATACATTGCCGTCGCCCGGGTTCTCGTGTTCGAGACTCGGCGGTGTTCCTAGCGGGAAGGCTGTTTTCTTGCGGGGAAACGTGTCCGGGAGGGTGCCAGGCTAACGCGGTGGTTAGCCACGAGGTGGGTCGTGAGGTCCGAAGGCCCCTGCGTGGCCCACTAGGAACGACGGTGGTGGTCGTGATGTTAGGGGTCCCTAATGCCTGCTGCACCACTAGCCCTACACAGCATAGGACGCTGATCCCTAACTGGATTGGGAGGTTTGCAAATAACGTACACGGTTTTGCACTATCGTTTACACGTCGCGCACGGAATGTGTGGAGTGGACGTTTAATTACATAGTAGTTACACTTGCAATTAAATTCACACGATTTACCTACATAAAGTACACTGTCATTATACACTGGTTGCTCTGACGCGCCGTCACTAAAGTTACATCCTCACGCCAGTCGAGGTTGAGGAGAGAGTTTGATTGGAGTCGGCCAATCCCGTAATTTGTGAACGGCGACGCGCGGGCCCACCTGTGTGGGCCGCGGCTCGCTATTAAATTAAGTAAAGTCTTCGATTAGATGTAGTCAGTGCCTGTACACTCGGCAGTTAATTGAAAGTCTGGTATGGCGGGAATCGGCCCGTGCCGTATATTGTACTGCCCCGCATAATGCGTTGTGCGGGGCGTATTATGTTTACGCGACTGGGATAGTTCCTACACCAGAAAAGGACCGGGCGCACACGGGGAGTAATTAAAAAAGGTTTCGAAGTTTGACTATAGTTACCAGATGGAAGTTCAGTGAAGACAGAGGATGATGTCTCCCCGTGGAACGTGCGTCCGTCCTGGTCTGCGAGTCGCGCTGTACTGGCGTCTGGCCCTGGCGCGAGGGGAGGGGTGAGCATCCTGTCGCGCCAGAGTTTCTAAAGTTCCGTTATTCGTAAAAAATTATATTAATAACAAAATGTAAGCGACTCTAAATTCACACAATAAAACTTAGTAATTAACTCAATATAAATATATGTTTTAGAAGTTGGATGTAACAAGTTTATATAAAATAAGTTTGAATTATGAGATTCACACTGGAGACTGTTCGTCGCTTGATGACTGCTCCCAAGGCCACCCTAAAGCCCGACCTGCAACCGCCAGTATCCGACCCCGCTAACGGAACGCGCCCCTAGCCATGGCCCACCCGAGTCAGACGAGCGCCGCGGGACTTAGGTATTATCAACGCCCTTAACTTAATCGGCAAGACAAACCGAGTCATGTACACGGTAAATTCACTACACTTTAATGAATACGCCACTTTGAATGATCAACACCGTGCAACACAAGTGCGACGTAGGAGTGCCCGGGTCACTCGCATGTAGTTTTTTACTAAAACAGGTGTGAGTGCTCCCCTTGCAGCCTTCAGCCTAATGCTGTGTAGGGCCAGTGGTACAGCAGGCATTAGTGACCCCTAACATCATCACCACCGCCACCGTTCCTAGTGGGCCACGCAGGGGCTTTCGGACCTCACGACCCACCTCGTGGCTAACCACCGCGTTAGCCTGGCGCCCTACCGGACACTTTTCCCCGCAAGAAAACAGCCTTCCCGCTAGGAACACCGCCGAATCTCCTACACGAGAACCCGGGCGATGGCAAAACAAAATAACACAAAAGATTGTAATAGTATGAAAAAGTTTGCAAAAGTATGGAAAAGTATGTAACTTTGCAAAAGTACTATGTAAAAGTATGCAAAATTATACAAAAAGTGTGTAAATGTATGTAAATGTTTACAAAAGTATTGAAAAGTATACAAAATAATATGCTGCTGTCATGCGTAACCAGCTGAAAAGATGTTTCAATTGAAAACTTTTTAAAGCCCAGTGCCATTGAGCAATATTCGTTACATTCATCAAATACATTACACATGTATAGCTCTGTTATCAAAACACTTCTATTACCCTGAGATTCTAATATTTACCCACCAGCTGTTAAAAAATTTCTTCTAAAAAAACGCTCTATGTGAGACTGAGCCTTAAGAAGTCAGATCACTCGCCTCCTATCAAGTCAATGGGTTTAGTTCCCAGTGCAGTTAAACACAATTGCTTGGCAGACATTGCTGTGAGTTTTCTTGGAGTACTCCCGTTTCCTCCCATAAATTCATTTCACTGCTGCACAATCCTCATCGCTCTTTCATTGTTTTGTAATGATCTTTATGCTAAAAATATTATAATTAATTTATTTACCTAACAATCAATGCCAATACATACACTGCTCCTACAACCCAACACACTGTCAAAAGTAAAATCCATTGTGGACGGAAGTATTACTAAATTTTTACTTTCTTAATTAAACATCACCTGACCCAATTTTCAGCATTAGCAATAACCCTTGATCCAACTTCGTGTCTAGCTGGAATGTGTAAGCAACTCAGTCTTCAAGTATTATTAATTTCATAACACTAAAAGCACCACTTCTAGAACTGTTGCTGCTGCCATTGCTTGTTGATGTTGTTCTTGCTGTTGCTGATACTGCTATAAGAGGATCTATATAACAGTGACAGCAGTATTTTACTCTTCCCCCTTATGGCACATCTAGAGGTGGGGCTTAGGGGCCTGCAGCCGTTCTCTCCCACAAAACGGTAGTTTTAAAAATAACATTTCTTTTAGGTTAGGTATAGTTAAAACAGAGCTTTAAGAAATGTGTTCTCATTATCAGTATATTGTTAATTTACATCTGCATTTATATATTTTGTTCAAGAAATACTTTATTCCCACCACCGCATCAGATAATCACTCTAAAGGCTAGAATTTGTCTTGCTCTTATATATTGACGTGTCCCGGCAACAGCGTCCCGTGCTGGAGTGGCTTAAAGTGGGGTGAACACCGTCATAGGGGTGTGACAGGGGAACAAGGAAGAGGAGGGGAAAGGACCTAGAGCGTAATCGTCGAAAAGCCGGTCCAGGAGGAATGACCTAGAGCACAATCCTCTAGAGCCTGTTCCAGGGGAAGAGGGATGCTAGAGCATAATCCCGAATGCCACTTAAACGAAGTATTCCAGAGCATAATCCCGAAGGCCGCCCCAGAAATAGGAGAGAGAGTGAGAAGGGAGAGTTAGAAGGAAGCACAGAAAGCACTATACCTCGTTTTTGTATTCTGCATTTATTCTCCCAGATTACTCTGGGGTAAGGATCTCTGACTGATCATACATTGCTGGATGATTATGTCCCCCAGCTTTACAAATTGGTCAGTGAGAAACCATTATAATATACTGTTATACATCATATCACAGCATACTGCATATTATTAACTAAATATTTATAACCCTTATATAATACATATGACAAATAATTAGTGCCAGAGTTCCATTGCGGCAAAGGCAAAATAATTATTTAGTCTGTTTGTTCATAAATCTGTTGTCGCCATTTATGGGCGCTTGCTGCACTAACTTCCCATAGAGGTGCCAGGTAGGAGATATGTATAATGTCTTTCAGACGGGGGTCTGTTCCTAAAAGGGGCGGGTTTACTGGCCGAGGTCAGAATAAGGGATAAGACAATATATATATATTTATATATATTTATATATATTTGTATATATATATATATTTATATTGTTTACTTTCCAACCATATACACAATGTTGGATTGACGTCGACCCAAGTGTCTCCTGGCTCCTTCAGCCCGTTATGCCTCGTCAGCGCCCTCTCTTGCATTTTTAGTGCAACGGGAGTGTGGTGCTGTACGACGTTCAATTTTCTTTCAAGGATTTGATGTTTATTTTTATTGTATATATATTTTTTTGGTTTTATTAGTTGTAAATAACTTTTTCATTTGAATTTTATGTAAGTGTCATTGTGTATTTATTCACCGGGCGCCTAGGCCGTGGCATCCGCCTGTGGACAATCCGCGTGTTCCGCAGGCTCATGGGAGAGGGGAGAGATGCGGGCGCCAGGCAGAGTGGGAGGGCAGTCGTCATCCCGGCAGGAGAGGCAGCGGACGTGCGAGAGACTTCGCTCCGGGATGGTAAAAGAGGACTCGACTGGACGCAGTGTCTTCTGTAACCTTGAGCTGTGCAGTGCGGGAGCTAACCACAGTTTTTCGGTCGCATAGTTTTCCAGTCGCGTCTTCGTCATAGCCATTTCTCACGTGTGTTTCAACACAAGTTTTGGAGTAGTGCATTTTTTTGTAAACTGGACGTTCGCCGTCGCAAGCATAGTGTTCTTACGTGTCTCCCCAGTCAATGTGTTGTACAGATGGACAGTTATCGTGTTGAACGTGAATCATTGTGTATTTAAGTAATTGCTGCTTGGTTTTAATAGAGACAAGGTCAGTGGAGGATTTGCCGAATTCGGGACAATCGGATCTTGTGATGTCACCCCATCAGGGGCGGAGCCAGGGGGGGGGGGTTTAGGGGTTCAACCCCCCCCCCCCCTTAGCACCAAATCTTTAGTTAATTTCTTATTCATCACTCAAACATATTTCATTTTAAAACTAATAAAATTGTTATTGAAATATTTTAATTTAAGTACCAAAAACTGCTAAAATAGCACTATTTTGCACATTAAAATCCAAATTTTCCCAGGGGAGGACCCCCGGACCCCCGCTTTAATACGGGGGGGGGGGGGGGCATGCTTCATAACACCCCGCATACACAAATCCTGGCTACGCCACTGCACCCCATCATTTTCCCACCAGACTAAGTCAGCCGTGCTCTAGTGCCATTATAGTAAGAAAGGATCTGTATCGGCAAGGGCAGGACATCCCGTATTTCAGGATAGCAAAAGTGCGCGGAACCGGGCTACGCCTTATTGGGACTGTCACAGGCGGATCCACGGCAGCTCCATGTACAGTGTCTGCCTTAATGTGCATAAAGGACTTGGGAACTTTATTTGGCCTTATTAATTCTGGAGACTAGATCCCTCGGCCATGCTGCCCGAACCCCCCTCTACGGAACCCCTGAGTAGCCGGCATCATCGGAGAATCTTCAGGGACTAGTCCCCAGCATACGACAGGATTTTTGCAATGTATTGTGTTTGTTTTCTGTACTAATATACAATTTTTGTGATTAAGATTTCCTTCTACTGTGACAGGGGCTTCAAGCAAGATTTTTTCCTCTAAATTATTATACCTATGATTATCAACGTAACTTATAATTAATAGTTAAAAAATATTTAAAGATAAATTCTTCTAGTTAAAATAAGAATGATGTAAATAAATCCAAAAACTTCATCTAGAAAATTAAAGCTAAATCTTTTGGATACAAATACTCTCAGAAGCCAATTCACTACAAATAAAATTCTCATTTAGGCTATTATGCTTTTATGGCAGTGTTAATCACTATTACAAAAAAAATAATATTCAAAAATCAGTTTAACGTCGTACCGACCATGGCCTCTAAGCCCGTGCTCCGCAACGTTAGTACCCGATCCCATTTTCGGAGCGCACCCCCAGGCCAGCGGGAATGAGTCAGGCGAGCGCCTCGGGCGTGACCCCAATAGACGTAAAGGGCACGGAACTCCGGGGGCTCGAACCCATAATTCAATTAAGGGAAAATCCATTAGGACAAAATTACTAACTACCCGACATGAAACAAGTGCGTCGTAGCCACTCCGTGCGAGTACTGCACGCACGGAGCAGACAACAAACCTTATTAACAGTCACAGCGGCCACTGGCCTTAATTAAAGTGCCCGTGACTATGATCGAGTCAGACTAGGAGAAATCCCTCTAAAACAATTCACAGTGGGACAATATGACAGGATGAGTCACTTGTGGGGCTTTTAGTTATAATATAGATTTCCATGAGTGTGAATCTATTAAAAAAAAAATGGGTATAGAGTATGCTTAACGTACTAAAGGTTCCTGTTTATATATTTGTGGCGGGTCAGGGGTGTTTCACTTTTGGGGCTTGTAGTCGAATTCTAGATTTCTGTAAAATTGTGAAACTATTAAACAAGTGGTTAAAGTCCTTCTCTAATGACCTAAAGTTCCCTGTTTTTATACTTGATGTGGGTCAGGAATAATTTACTTATGGGTCATGTAGCCACGGTACAGATTTCCATGAAATTTAAAACTGTTAAAGAAGTGGTTATAGCTTCTGACTAATCAGCTGAAGGTCATGGGTTGTATGCTCAGGTAGATATGAGATGTTTGTATAGTTGCACGTGTAGTCATGAACCAATTTCTTCGAGTATATGCAAACTTTAAACAAGTGATTATAGATTCTGACTAATGAGTTAAAGGTCCCTGTTTACATACTAAAGGCGGGTCAGAGGTGTTTCACTTGAGGGATTTTAGTCATGATCCATATTTTTGTGAGAGTGAAATCTAAAACATGTGTATACAGCTTCTAGCTAATGAGCTAAAACGTACATGGTTATACACTTTGGGCAGGATAGTAATGTTTTACTTGTGGGGCTTTAAGTGATGATACAGATTACTTCGAGGGCATAAAACTGATAACAAATGGTTACAGCATCTGCCTAATTAGCTAAAGGTCATAGTTTATAATTTAAGGGCGGGCCAGGGATGTTACATTTGTGAGGTTTGTGGACATATCTAGATTTCTGTGAGAGTTAAAAACTATTAAACAAGTGGTTATAATGTCCGCCTAATAAGCTAAAAGTCTATGTTTAAATACTTGGAGCGATGTTTCACTTTTGGAACTTTTAGTCATGATGCAGATTTCTGTAATAGTGTAAAACTATGAAACAAGTGGTTGTATCATCTGTCTAATGAGCTAAACTTCTTGTTTTGTAAACTCGGATGGGTCGGGGATGGGGAGGTTTCAACTTGTGGGGCCTGTAGTTATTATCCAGAGTTCCGTGAGATTATAAAACTGTTAAGGTCCTCCAAGCTGGTTTATTGTGTCTTCAAATATATTAGAGGAATAATTTTGAAGAGTAATATCAAACAAAAATATATCATTTAATATTTTTTACTTATTTCGATATTTTTAATGTGCACAGTAGCTTAAAATGATGGGACCTTAAATTTTAGAGTGGGTTGTGAATCACTTACCGACTTGGTGCTCGTGAATGTGCGTTATTCTGGGTAGTTGGGATCGAACAGACGACCCTTACTATGTGAGCGTGGTCCGTTAGATAGGTACGCTGTGAAAATGTTATCTCTTCCATTAAATTATGTCATATTACTTAAATTTACTTTTAAAAGACAGATCATACCAAAAGTTTTTTTTTATTTTCCTAGCTAGCTGAAGTTTTTTTTTTTGAAAACTATATCAAAAACATAATAATGCTTCGCAATGCAAGCTACAAAACTTAAACCTTTTTGAGATATTGTGTGTTTCTTAGAAATTAAATCAAACTGAATTTTAAATAATAGTAAAATTCACATTTATTATTACAGTTACATAACATAAATATTATAAAATATGAAATGAATATTATATTATATATTATGAAATATAATATATATTATGAAATATAAAAACAAAATAATTGTGTAAGAAATATTCCCGATTCCCCTTTTTGCTAGTCACGGGTCTGATCTGTTGATGCCGACAATATCATTTTAAAAATATTATAACTCGTGCTCCAAAATGATTTATGTGGGAAATAGTTCCAGCTAACTTTTATAGTTTTTCCAAGGAACGTGACTCTGCTAGTGACGTTTTTGGCTACGTTATAACCATTCGCTTAGTTAAAAGCAGTATGCGAATAAAGGTTGACGGCCTTTAAAAACAAAGAAAACATACTAAATAATATATTTGTACTTTTTCTGAACATTTAATGGAAATTGTTAACATATTCATTGTATGGCAAATCCATATTTATATGGCATATTTACAAATAATTTAACTTATTCATAAAAATATATATAGAATATATAAAATGTGTTTTATGGGAAATAAATTTACCAGTCATTATTTTCTATCGCACGCTCGGTAAATAATAAGAAAAAATAATCTTACAGTGTAGCTGCACTTCAGTGTTTTGTTAATAGAAAATAAAATAAAGTAAAGGAAAGCGTAATTTATTGGTTATGAACTAAATCATTCCCCTTTTAAAATTTATCAAAATGGGTAAGTCAGTTATTTCTTAAGTTTTTGCCAACTTCGTCAATGGAGAAGATATTTGACTTCAGTTTCATAACAATGATGGGCAGAGATGTTTTTCAAATATTGATATCAAACTCTACACTGCATATATTTTCATAATACGATGTATAGTGTTTTGTGGGTGGCGGGTAGCTGTAATTGTTTTACGAATATGTTTACGCAACTTAGATGTTCTCGAATCCAGGGTTGCGACACTTTATGGGGCGTTGGAGCAGGATGTTCGTTTAGTCTTCAGAACATTAAGCAGAGGTGAAAGAAAGATGTACGGGAATGTTAGTCTCTTAGATAAACAATAACTGTGAGAGAGAGAGAGAGAGAGAGAGAGAGAGAGAGAAGAGGGATAGTAGTTTGCGGACAAGGTGAATTGACATAACGATGATGTAGTTCTGTTTTTACTAAGTAATTAAAAAAAGTAGTTCCATACAACTACTCTCTTTGGATCACTTCGGTTCACTGAGCCAGTAAAGGTACATTTAGTGTCGTAATCAAACATGTTGGAAACCACTTTGTGTTACCTACCACTTGCAATCACTTTTAGTCCAGACAAAATAGACGAAAAAAGATGCTGAGTTTGCATTGATTCCCAACAAGCTGGATTTTTGCACAGGTCTTGAATACGTCATTTTGAATGATGTGTCGAAAGTCCCCATCGATCCCGCTTGTGCGTTGTTTTTTATTCGAGGTAAAAGGTCACCAATTTCTGTTTTTTTTTACGTATATCTCTGAAACTATAAGAGCTACCATAAAAATGGGCCAGACAAAGTTTGTAGATCGTAAAATTATCTACAAAAACGGCACGCATACTTTTCCCCTACGAATCACCATTCTCAAGTTACCGCGACTTCAAACCTCGAAAATACTAATATGCACTCATATGCGGCCAGTATGCATCATTGGGTCTTCCATTTGAAGAAAAAAATATTGGAGTATTGGTTTTTGTGACTCACGCACTCAAATACGGGTAAAATATACAATTTTGAGTGAGTCAACTATCCGTCCCTAATTCCATTGGTCGGTTGGCCTTGAGTAACATCGGGTAGAAACTGGCGTATACCTGCTTTTTTCAAGGGCCATAACTGTAGTAAATACAGTCAGTTTTGATCGGATTTTCGTAGTGAATAGACGTGTTTGTAGATTAAATTTTCATTTTAAACTGTGCCGTTACAAGACTTTATAAAAATGTCAGAAGTTTACTTCATTTGCAGTGAATCTTTGACTGAAGGTGAAATTGTGGTTGCTGATCGTGGATCGATTCGAGCAATGAAAGGAGTGATGGGTTTGATGAATACTTGAAAGACAAACAATCTGTAACAATCCATAAGCAGTGTCGTAAAATATACATCCTGAAGAGCAGCATTGCTGCAGCTAAAAGACAACGTGAAGTGGAAACAGCCGGTACATCTGGGATAAGTCCTCCTCGTACTAGAGCGCGAGGGAATGACTCTTCTTTTTGTTTAAACAAATACTGCTTGTTTTGCGGCAATGAAGCAGATAAAGTGGCTGAAATAAAGAAAGCGCAGCATCTTCGGCGTAGTGTCTCCCAAGTTTCAACACTTGCATTTAAAGACGCCGTCTTGAAGGTAGCTCAGACTCGTTTTTATTAATAAAATATTGTCCCATCAAATTTCCTTGATCGAAATATATCGTGGGGTATTAATACTGGGGAAACCACGTTAAAAAAAAAGCGCTGAGTACACTACCTCAGAGGTGGTGCGTAAATGTGTGCATATCATTGAAAATACGACATTCCTACGGTCTGAAGTCACGATATCTCGAAAGCGGTGCTTCGTAGGGAAAAAAAAAGTAGGCCTATTCATACCTTCTTTGGAAATAATTCCGCGATCTGAAAACTTAGTCTGAGCTATTTTTACAGTAGCTCTTATCGTTTCAGAGATATACGCAAAAAACTGAAATTGGTGACCTTCGACCTCAAATAAAAAACAACACACACGCAGAATTGATGGGGACTTTTGAAAAATAATTTTTATGACGTATTAAAGACCTGTGCAAAAATCCAGCTTATTGGGAATCAATGCAAACTCGAATGTCTATTTTTTCTGGACTATTCCTTGAGTCCAATACACTCAACAGGTCATTTTACAGCGTGCGCCCACAATATAGAATGTATGCAGTTTTGTAGTGTCAAGAACATGCTCTTCCAAACTTTAGGTAGATCGTGAAATGTTTCATATTCTGTCATTCATCAATATTCGCCATCATAACTCTGGATGCATCTTAGTAGTGTTAAATGGGGCTATGAGCTTAATGTATTTCTTATGGGACATGGCTTAATGGCTAGTTGGCTTGGCTTAGCTTGCCATTCGTGAGTATTCGACCATGTTCAGGCATTTCCGCAGTTCGGTACCTATGATCGGGGGCTCGTCAAATATTATGATAAGTAACCTTCGTCTTCTGCATCCGCATTTATGCCCGATATTTTCTTGGATGTAAACCATAATTTCGCCTGCGAAGCAATCTATTATTATCGGTCAACATATTTTATTTTTTGTTCAGTATTCGCTACTAGTATCTTAAAAAAAATACTTTTTATTTCAGCCGTTATAACGGTTCCCTAAATTATTTAATATTTCTTAAATGTAGGTGGATTCGAACATATGGCCGTCATATTACAAGCACCGTGCATCTTACCGCGCGGCATTCGTATCAACCTTGACATCAGATCTCTTATATGTGTATAAACTCTAAACAATTCTTTCATCACTTATAAAATATTCTGAAAGTCTAAATCACACAGCTTATATATATTCGTACTGTATTTAACTCACTGCGGTATAAAAAATTTGTATAAACCCATTTTTATTTGGTTTTATTTACACAAATTCAAAAAAAAAGAATGCTCATTGTGGGCAGAAATTTATCAAAAGAAGTGCACATTCTACAAAAAGGACACACATTTTGTAGCAAGTTCATCGAAAAGACGCACGTTAAATGAAATACACACACTTTCAGACGCACATTAAAAAAAAACAGACGCATAATGGGACGCAAATAAAAAAAGACGAATATTTTGGAAGAACATTTGTCAAAAACTACGTACATTAAACGAAATTGACACACCTTAAGCGAAAATTACGCACAGTTGGATGCACATTCATCAAAACGACCGCCGATTAAAAGAAAAAGGACGCACATTTGGACGCAAATTCATCAAAAACAGCGCTCATTGGTACTATTATTGGTTTTCTCTGTGTGTTCTGGTTATAACTGGGCGAGATCTTTTTTTTTTGGTTTTCTCTATGTGGTGTAAATTATTTTTAAGCAAAAATTCGCTCTATGCATTTTATTTTCGATTTGATGAAATTATTATAAAAGCTTAGTTTAGTTGATGAATTCCTGTTACCAAATTAATAATATCTTAATGTAAGTTGGCAATAATGTAGCCAATTACTCCATCTGGCTTCAAAATGTGGCCAATTGCTCCAGCTCGCTAAGAATATAGTACTATTGTAGCTTGGCTACAAATATAACCAATTTATCTAACTGGCCACAACTGTAGCCTTGTAGCCTAGCTATAAATGTAGCCAACTGCTACATCTGGATACAAAATTAGCCTTGTAGCCTGGCTACAAATGTTGCCATATGGAGAAGTTGGCTACATCTGTAGCCTTGCACCAAGCCTATATTTGTAGCCAGAGGGAGCAATTGGCTACATAATTTTCAACTCATTAAGATATAATTTTTAATTTGGTAACAAAGATTCGCCTTTTAAACTAAACTCTGGATAAAATTTCAGATTTCATATCGAAAAAAAAAAATGCATACACTGATTGCTCAAAAATATTCCGACAACAGAGAAAAATTGTTTTTTCCCGGAATATACTACAGCGCACGAAGAAAATCAACTAAAGTCTTGCCCAGTTATAACTATAAACACACGGAGATAACAAACAGAAATATTTCGTTAAAAATGTGCGTTCTTATTGGAAAATGTGCATGCAAATGTGCGTCCTTTTCGTTGAATGTGCGTCCAAATGTGCATCCTTTTTGATGAATCTTCGTCCAAATTTTTAACTTTTTCGTCTAATGTGCCTCCTTTTTGTTGACTGTGCGTTCAGCTATGAGTCCTAGATGATGTATGTGCGTCCCAATGAGCGTCTTTTTGAAGTTATACTTCTTTAGGCGCGTTATGAAAAAAGACTGAAATTTTAAGATGCGCGCGCATCACTGTAAACTGTAACACAAAATTAACAAGTTGAAGCTGCGCGCGCACCATGTAACGACATGTTCACGGGAAGATGGCGGACCCACGTGTATGAACATAAACCCACATTAGGGGACATATCAAACGTATTGGTGTGCCAAATGAATCTTTATGATAGTGAAATTACAATGGAATTTATTTTGGTAAACTAAAATAGTCACAGTAAAGAGTCAAATCCAAGGTTTAAAAAAACCACATTATTTTGGTATTACATCAAATATAATACAAATTTTCCTCGTAACCTTCTGTCAGAGCAGTGGTTATACTGCGCGGTCAATATGTTGAAGGGCCGTGGTTCAAAAATCGACGCTGGTTTTTTTTTTTTTAAATAAATTATACTTCTTTAGGCGCGTTATGAAAAAATTATGAGAGTGAAATTTTAAGATGCGCGCGCATCACTGTAACACAAAATTAACAGGTTGAAGCTGCCCGCTAAACCGTTCATTAAGTCTCGAAAAAAAACTACCAACAAAATATAAATAGAACCTCTCTTAGTCGCGCATGTTGGCACGCTCGTCGCCTCTGATCACTGTTTTCATATTTATAATATTTATCCACATGTTTCTAGTTTCTAAATTCACAACACGTGTTTTAGTTTCATACAAGTGCGAATTATACAGGGTGGCCATGAATATGTGTTACACATTGATAGGGATGGTAGATGTAGATGTGTGGAAAACATTTTATTAAGAAACTCATGTCCGGAAATGCATCCTTATACCTGAAACTGCGCAACAAAGTAACAGGGGTAGGTAGGCAACTAGGCGACAACAAGCCAGTGAAAACATGTTGTGTTGTCTTACCTACTACCCGATTTGACGATCAGTGACCGCACGAGTCACCGTGCATGTGTTACACTCGCTATTGTCGCAGTTTCAGAGGCGACATGGATGGCTACACACTGGCAGAGCTATATGCATTTAGTGTATGGTGCAGCTGGCGGGAATTGAAGAGAGGCAGAGAGACAGTATCGTGAGAGGTTCCCTAACCGACGGCACCCTGCACACACAATGTTCGCACGCATTGACCGCCGTTTGCGGGAAACGGGTTCGCTGCGCGTCACGAAGCCAGCAAGTGGTTCGAGAAGGACAATACGGACACCTAGCTTTGAGGAAGAGGTGCTGGAACGAATTCAGGACACACCATCTACCAGCATACGGGCGATAGCACATGCCATGCACACCTCCCGTCAATCTGTTGCACTGGTATTAAAGGAACAACTTCTGCGCCCGTATCATGTACAGAAGGTACAGACCTTACTATAAGCTGATTTTCCTGCACGACATGCGTTTTGCCGATGGTTGCTGCAGTGCTGCGAAAACGTGCCACAGTTCCTACAGCATGTGCTGTTCACAGACGAGAGTTGCTTCCCAGGGATGGCTTGTTCAATACCCGTAACACTCACGTTTGGGCCGAGCAACACAGCCACACGACGTATCCAACCCGCCACCAACAGCGATTTTCAGTGAACATCTGGGCTGGGATACTAAATGACAGTGTACTAGGGCCACACATTTTGCCACCACGCCTCAACGCTGCAGAGTATCTGCGGTTTCTGCGCGGTGTTTTACCTGACATGTTGGATGACGTCAGTCTTGATATTCGCGCGTCATTGTGGTTCCAGTGTGATGGAGCACCAGCTCACTGCGCCCTCTGTGTTTGTGACCACCTGAACAGAGCATTTGGACAGCGGTGGATAGGATGGGGTGGTCCCATTGCCTGGCCACCGCGTTCCCCCGACCTCTCGCCTTTGGACTTCTACCTTTGGGGCCATGTGAAGTCCCTTGTGTACGCCACTCCTGTACATACCAGGGATGAACTGGTGGGCAGGATACATGCTGCGTTTCAGACCATAGGAAACACACCAGCTGTCTTCGCCGATGTGCGACGCAACCTGTTACGGCGCTGCACTGCATGTATCAGGTGTGGCGGAGGACATTTTGAGCAGCAAATGTAAAGCGTACGAATAAACCTGCATAAATACAGATACACATGTGTCGTAATTGAAATCCGACGTCACAGTCCCTGCCAGGTTGCCTACCTACCCCTGTTACTTTGTTGCGCAGTTTTCAGGTATAAGGATGCATTTCCGGACATGGTTTTCATAATAAAATGTTTTCCACACATCTACATCTACCATCCCTATCAATTTGTAACACATATTCATGGCCACCCTGTAGAATATGTGCTAATAAATTATATTCAGTAGTGATTTAAATTGAATATTTTGATTAATATTATTTACTATTCGTAAATATTAGTAAAAAAATTGTGGTTATATACTTTTTCAAGTGCTCCAATATAATTGAGGTTAACTATCCGTACGTATCATGTATTGATATAAATTAAAATATTATTATTTAATATAATTTATACTAAATATTATTAAAATATTAATGTTAAATATTTATTATTGGTTATTTAATATTTACAAAATAAAGAAATAAATTTAATAAAACATTTAATAAAAAAATTTGTGATTATAATTCAAATCGAACATCAAATTAAAATATTAATTTTTAATATTTATTATTAAATTGAATAAATAATAAATAATTATAAAAATAAATGAACAAATTTAATGAAAACTTTTTGATAAAAATGAATGAAAAGTGAATATTAAATTAAGAAAATAATAAAAATTTAAAAATGAATAAACTTAAATTAATTTTTTGAATTTATTATTAAATGTATTTATTTTCTTTTAAAATATTAAATAATCAATAATAAATATTTAAAATTAAGAATATTATAATATTAAGTACAAATTATGTTATATATATTTATTATTCTCTAAATTTATTTATTTAATTTTTCAAATTTAAACTGAATTTTATTGACTGTGTTGACTATCTTTTTCCAACGCTTTTATTATTTTATTGTAATTAATTATTTGCATGCAATCAAAAACTATTTTTTAATAATGCCAAAGAAGTACCTATAACTTCTCACGCGCGTCCATAAGTACACGCACCCGTCTTTTTCTTAAATGTGCGTCTAAATATGCGAATATTTCGTTTATTGTGACTTTTTTTTTATGAATGTGCATCCAAATATAGGTCCTTTTAGTTGAATGTACATCTTTATTGATGAATTTGTATCCAAAAAGAGCGTTCCTTTTGTTGAATGTGCGTTCTTTTTGATGCATTTGTGTCCAAATGTACTTACTTTTCGTTGAATGTGCGTCCTAGATAAAAATTAATTGTATGTAGTCAAATTTGTAGTGGGAGCTGAAGATTTCATGGTTCAGAAAGTTTTTTTCTGCAGATATTGATCACTATAAGACTATTCTAAGTAGGCCTATGATTGATAAAATATACATATATGTACTTTTTTTTCTGTTGTGATGGTCCTGTATTTAAAACATTTTTGGCCTACATGTCAGCAATACACCTTAGCCTACAGTAATAATAAAACATGTCAGGTTATGACTGTACCATAGGTCTGACAGTTCGGAGAACCCTGTCTTATATCCATGTAATAGGTATTTTCGTAGGCGTAAACCTAGTTGAGTTAACTCCACCTAGCAAGGCCTTCTGCTTCGGAGACTCGCAAATAATAAGCTTGCCACAGTTTTTTTACTTGGTTATATTGTATACTAAGGATTTACAAAGAAGGCCTCATTGTTTAGAGACACATTTTATATATGCATATAATTGCCGTACGCATATGGTCCTGCAGTTTACCTTAAGATTTGTAAGCTTGTAACCTCGTAAACAGCCTTGCAGTATGTATAATGAATACGTATTAGTTCTGTAAAGAATGCTCAAAATATGTAAAATACTGTATAGGAAGGCTATAATGAGACAACATTATATAATTTCGTCGGATCCTTTTAAATAAGATATGCTTCATAATTTAGTTGAGAAGGATGTGCGTTATCTTTTCTTATTAGTGATCTCTTCTAGATTTAAAGCCTAGAATTTTTATTTTTATTTTGTTATTTTTTTGCACTCGTAGAAATAAAAAAAAACGAAGACTTGACTTGATATTGGATGGCTTTCATACAAATTTATTTGAAGAAAAAAAATTATAAACCTCGAATTCATTATGAAAAATTAAGTAAACATTTTTTTTAATGTAACAAAAATATCATTTTATCAGACAATATGGTACAATAATTTTTTAATGCATTTTTGAATTTACGATTGCCACAAAATTATTACTTTATAAGAGTATTCTACAACTTCCAAGACGTCTTAGTGAACAGTTAGTGTATCTTGGTTATATAATACCATTTATCATATTGAGTATTATCACTATCGAAATCTTTGATCGAATGACATTAGAGAATAATAATTTTAATGCCTGTAGTTTTGGTCGTGTAATAGGTATAATTGGCCCATTGTGGTTTTAATGCACCTTATAGTATTCATAAGGAAAGCCCGGTTATAACAATGTAAGCCTGGCAGTTCGGACAAACTCATCCTAAAAGCTTGTAATTGGCCTTTTCGTAAGCGTAAAGCATGTTAAGTAATTCCACATAGCAGGCCTATTGGTTCGGAGATGTTTGGCCTATATCTTGTCATTGATAATAATTTGTTTTAAAGGCCTACTAAGTATCGGCTTTGAATATATATACTGTATAGAAGTCGCGAGTGGATAGGATTTACTCTACGTTTTTCAGAAGCGTTTGATGAGCAGCTTGGGAACTTCACCGCTGCAGTGCGCTGCCGTAACGCCCTGTATCGTCTTTGTTGTTATTTACACGTTAGAGCGCAGCGCTGTCGCCCGCTGTCATTCCCCGCACCCCCCATCCATCATTCACTGCAGCTCAAGGTCGTTCTTGGGAAGGGGGAAGGGGTGTTTGAAGAGTTCGACACTTGTCCGCTAGGGACCACCACAAGTCGATGCCCTAGAGATGGTGGCGATTGCGGCGGTGAATTAACCAACTACCACAAAACCGTATTAGAAATTTTAACCTGGGCTGGCGACTTCTATACAGTATATATATTCAAAGGTATCGGCGAAGAAGACCTTGTTGTTCGGAGATGTTTGGCCTATATGCTTGAAATTGGACATTAATTGGTTGAAAGGAATATCAAGTATAGGTATCGAAAAAAGGTACTACATGCTTGGCTTATATTCTTGTAGCTGGTCCTGTTTAGATCTTAAATTGAAGCGAATACAGCCCTCATGATAGGCATAATGACATCAAGTTACAAATGTATTTAGCCGGAGATCTGATTTGTACATAGTCATTTTCCTTAGTGAAAATAATTAATTTTTTGTCAAAATTAAAAAGGAAAATGTTTGCTAAAATATAACATTTGTCTTGTTGCCTGGATTTCCACAACTAGGACTCTGGAATCTTATGCAGGAATCTAACCGAGTACTACGAAGTACGTGATGTAATGTGTATAAATTTTAAAATTATAATAGTATATTTTCCGAATTTTTTGTAAAAGTTTATAAAATAATTAATTTTTCCCTTGATAGGTTCGAACTGTAGACTACAAACAATGTGTGTGATATTATTTTTTTGTAATTTTTAAATAAATATTGAGTTACTTTTTTTATATTTTAGGTGAAAACGATATAAAAATTTCAAATTTCATCGCCCAGACACAGTGGCTGGAGTTTTAAGCTGCTTTGCGGAGATTTCAAGCCACTGACTGTTTTGGGGGGAAAAAAATTTCCCTCAAAACGGAAATTTGTCCTTAGAACATGGGTTATTCTGAGTCATTTGCAGAACATATATTCTAAGTTCTAAAAAGCAAATTTTTTTCGCTGATTTATCTAAAAGATGATAGGAAATGTAACATAAATAAGATATTTTTCTAAGAGTTATAAAAAAGGTACCAAATCAAATTAAAACTACCTACTTCTTATTATGTAGTTTAGGTGTGTGTGTGTGTATATATATATATATAAGTATATGTATATATAAAGTACAAGTCCTGATAGGATAATCAACGTGGAGTCAAAACTACAGGGGTAGACACTTAAAAATTTGAGGGTGCGTTCCTTTTGTAAAGGTTAGGCGTGCTAAGAAAGAATTTTGTGAAATTCAACCCCTAAAGGTGTTAAATTTTGTACGAAAAATTTTACTGCGTGAGCACATTAGATCGAAAATTAGTCATAAAATATGAAAGGAAAAAAAATAACATGTAAAGCAATTTTATGAAATATCCCCCATTAAAAACTAAAAAATTAAATTAATTTTTTCATTGTACAAAATTATTTATCACAACTGAAAATAATAAGGGGTAGGTTATGGTGCAGGAAAATCCATTTTTCCGCCTTTTTGGGAGGAAGTCTGTTCATCTTTCCTTCGAATACGTTTCTTGCTTCACTATAAAGCCTCTCCGAATACACACTGTTAGCAGCAGCTGATAAGTACATAGCAGCCAGTTTGACTAAAAGTTGGGTAAATTTAGATTTATGTATAGCCCACCAGACAAATGGATCGTCGTTTCTCTCAAAAGTTTTTAAGCTCACACAAGTACTTATCAAGGTCACCTGCTATGGTTTTCTTTGAAGTCGAAAGTCAGAATGTTGTTTGTGCGCCAATTTTCGTATGTGCGTTAATCGGGCCGAATAGTTTGGCCGAATATTCGGCTATTCGGCTACGCTCCGGGCTGAATATTTAGTATTCGGCCTGAGGCCGGATAAACTATTCGTTGCAACACTAATTATGATATCACGGTTGGCACGATAGCCGCGCGGTAAGAAGCACGGTAATTGCAATCTGTCTGTCGTATATTCGAATCTACCCTACCTTTAAGAACTTTTAACTTTTTTTAATCACTAAGGGAACCCTTACTACGACAGAAATAAAGTTATTTATACGATAGTAGTAGTGAATACAAAAATAAAAATTAAATATGGCAACCGATACCAATAAATTGCCTCGCAGGCAACCTTAGCATATTATGATTTACGACCAGAAAAATATCGGGCAGGAATGCGGATGCATGAGATGAAAGTGTTCCATCAAAGTTTGACGAGCCCCCGATCATAGGTATCGAGCGGTGGATATGACTGAACATGGCCGAACCCTCACGAATGTTAGGCCAAATCAACATGCCATAAAGCCATTTCCCATAAGAAATACATTAGGCTTATAGTTCCATTTTTATACTACTATATAGGTTACAGGTTCATGCAAATGTCAGATGACTGAGAGTTGTTGGTTCCCTAAAAAGTAACGTCAACCTAGTTGATAGAATGTGACAAATTCTAATGAACTCCTTTTCTCAAATTATTGCATAAGTATTTTCCTAGTTCAAAAGAAAACTTTTAAAAAGTTTCTTTCAGTAACTACACCAAACACATACTGACCTGAATTTAAAGCTTGCAACTTCAGAGTTGCCAAAATTTTGCAGGACTTATGGCTGTTAAGTTTACATCAACTTGTTTTGTATTCTACCAGATGCAGAATTAAATATTTACATACATACTTCATCAGTTTTTGTAGTATCAGTGTTCAAATGTAATTTATTATTTAACTTGCACTCGTATAAACATAAAAAAGATCATTTATAAAAAATATAATAAATTATTGAGTTTTAAGAATAGTTTATAAAACTTTTAAATTGTACCAATACAAAATGCTGTATACTTTAGAATATTTTGGTTTGCCTTTCAGTCGAAACACATTTTAATATGCCATGCAAGTGTATTGAGACAAATTCGGCACACGATTCTAAGACAAACCATGTAAAATTTAGGTAAAACAAAATGCCATCCTTAATGTTGGCATATGTTTGTGACTTGAGATGAAAATGCGCACTACGCGTTAATTGGTAGCACTGGTAGTACTTGAACAGACATCACGATGCGCGCTGCTTCACTGAGAAGTCTCCGACCACTGGCTTTCTTCGCAGCAACGAAGCATTCACAACGTTCTAGGAATACTTTTTGGACGAAATGGCGTTCATGATGAACTGGAAGGTCTCCGGGGATATCCCGAGGAACGAGTTGCCGGAGAACAGGGACGGCTTCTCGGGCGTGTACGCGGTGCCAGATCTCCGGAAGAAGTCGTCGTCGTAGTCCGAGTAGTCAGTCGTGGCGAATGTGTACTTGGCGTAGTAGACGGCCGCGAAGGCCGAGTATATGAGTAGCGCCGCCGTGCCCACTTGGAACACGGCCCAGAATTTGTAGGAGCCCTCGTTGATGATGAAGTCGTAGTAATTGGTCACAGGGTCTGATCTGGCAAGCCTGATAAGAGGTTTTGGCCCCATCGTTGTGTCAGGAACAGTGGCGGCTGTGGTGAGGCCATGACGAGTTCCTTCGCCCTCACTAGCAGTCGTGTCTTCACCGTGTCTGCGAAAAAAGATGCAAAAAGTATCTCACTGGCAAATAAAAACATATTAAGTCATATCAAGTCATAATTATAATAATATCATAACATATCAAGTCATAATTATAATAATAATATCATAACATATCAAGTCATAATTATAAGAAAATTTAATACGAGCATTTTGCAAACGAATTAGTATATAAAAGGGGCTCCTGGGTCCGGATTGTGATTTGTCGATCACCATCTTGGATCGTGATGTCACGGGGGCATTCTTGGATGACCTTGGCTTTAACTTGCAAAATTTGCTGAAAATTGCCGAAAGGAAATTTAAAATTGCCAAAAATTCGCAAAATTATCCGAAATTTACAGTTATTATGAAAAAAAATCCCGCCAAAAATTTAAAAAATCAGAAAATTTTAAAATTCACTTCCCCAGGGAAATGTTCCCGTTTTGAAGGAAAACTTTCCATTTTAGTCTCCAAAAATTTCCGATGGCTTGAAAATTCCTAAAAATTGGCATAAGACTCTTAAAAAAGAGCCACTGTAAGCCGCTGACTACGTTAGCCAGTAAGCTGCTGATACTATCTTGAAATGCCATGTTGAAAATCTGTAGTTATTAAGTGAGAAATTTGGGAAAAATTCTAAAATCCGTCAAAAAAACCGCTCATTAAAATGGAAATTGACTCGATTTATTCCTGTCCTTGGTTCGATCCTTGTCTCGATCCAAAAATATTTATTCTAGCTAAAAAAAATACTTATTTAAATAAACATGGTGAAAAATCCTAAAAGCAGCTTAAATTCCTCGTCTACCAGACTCCAGTAAGCCGATGATGACACATTGACCGCTATCTTGAGAATTCATAACTGTTAATATAGAAATTCTAAAAAAAATTAAAAGCACTTATTAAAATAATGATTGATTACATCAAATCATGACTGCGGTTTGATACCACAAGTACATAGTCATTAAAAATGATTAATCATATATAAAACAGTCTAAGGTCTGGATACAATAACTAAATATCAATGAAACAGAAGGACATAGGAGAAAGGAGTTAACAAACGCAAAGTGACAGTCACTCATGGAGCGAGGGTAGTGTGTTCGATACCTACTACAAGCATAGCAGCAACATGATAATTTGTTTTTGAATAGTGTAGGGAAATGTATACAAATTCATATCAAGTTAATAGCAGTCACTTACTTTTGTCCTAAATACCTAAATTCAAGCATGTTAGCCACCAAGTTATTAATAGTATTCACGATGCCAGAATAAAGAGACTCGTCCGCGCACGGGAAGAGATTTGCAAGCATGCAGAAACGCCAGGATACCAGCTAGATGTTCGCTCGATACACGCGGCGCACTGCTCTCCAGCCATCTCGATAACAATAAAAAGGTCATTGCAATCATAACCCAGTACATGTAAGTACTTGTTGGAATCGCTTCAAAGTACGAAAAAAGGAACGAGAGTAGAACATAAAATGTGGGCCCCGAAAATTATTTGTAGTACATATGATCTAACACAAACAGTATGTATTGGCCGGTCCGAGCGCAGGCGCTAGGCGCGTGGTGGTGGTGGGGTCAATGACCGACCGACCTCTGACGTCACGGCGACCATTTTACACACAAATATTCCTCAAATTCCTCAAAAATGCCTCAAAATGACTAAAAATTTCAAAACATTTCTATTTTTTCGCGGGAAATATTCCCGTTTTGAGGAAAAATTTCCCGTTTTAGTCCAGAAACATTCAAAAATTAAGATTTCGAAAAACCTCAAAAGACTTTTGCCTTAGAAAGAACACAAAATCCTAAAAGAGATTAAGCATTCATGTCTACAGCCTCCGATAAGCCTCTGACGTCATCTAGGATTATAACGTCACCGTTGCAATTTCCGTTACGATCGCCATCTTGAAAATCTTTATTTATTTTATGATTTTAATTTTAAATTTTTTTGATTGGTAAAAAAATTTAAATAATTAAAATTTAATAAAATATGACTTAAAAACCACCGTTGCAAATATCGTTACGGTCGCCATCTTGTATTCTATAAATGTTGCATGTTTAGTTATAACCAACATCTTGGTTGAGTATGTTGTCATCGTTACACTTTTCGTTACGCCCACCATATTGGATTCTAGATCGTTGCACTTTTCGTTACGGTCACCATCTTAAAAAACCGTAATTTTAATGCTAGAAAATCGGGAACAATTAAAAAAAAATACCATTTTTATAATGCACTTACATAATGGAGTCCTCGGTTCAAACCCGGGAAGAACAAAAATAAAAAACCGTCGACAGATCATCCCTCCACAAAAGCCATCTGCAGACTGACCTCTCACCAACAATACAAAGGTATATATAAAGAGCTAGTATGATGTTACATCCGCCATCTTGTTTTCGTCTGCTGGAGACCACCATCTTGTTTTCGACTCCTAGAGTGTGCCACCATCATGTTAGTTTAAATTTACCTGCTAGAGTGCAACAATCATTTATTAATACTGTGGCACCTGCCATATTGACATATGGGCGCCATCTTGGACTTAAGTAATTATTTATCTAGAAATTCGGGATGAATTTCAAAATTTTTAAATAAATTTGTAATCAATATATGATTGATCCGATCAGCTCCTGTCCTTGGTTCGATCCCTGGGCGACACAAAAAAAATTAATTTCGTGTAAAAATAATCATTTCAATAAATCATGTTCAAATTCCTAAAAGGGGTTTAAAATCCTTTACTACCAGCCTCCAGTAAGCCATTACGACCGCCATCTTGGAAATTTGTATTTATTGACCTAGAAATTCGGGAAAAATTCCAAAATTCATCAAAAACATCGCTCATTAATTTACATGTATCGAAGGATTCCTGTCCTCGGTTTTATTATCGTCAGCGACAAGTATAACAAATATTATATACATTTTATATTCGGTTTTCCATTACCTTTCGCGAAGTTTACTAATCATTCACTCTACGAAAAACAACTCAATACAATATAACTGTCCGACGAATTAAATACGTTGTCTATGGGCCTAACATGAAAGACTAGTTTTTCGATACTTAGAAAAACCTCTAAACCGTTCATGTACAAAGCCATACATATAGACCAAGCATCTTCGGACCACCACGAGGCCGGGGTCATGAACAATGTCAGACGTATAGTCCAGACATTTCCGAACCTCATGAACTTCTTTGTCGTTACCTAATTACAGTCAATTGGACCATCGTAACATGTTTTATGCATACTAAAGGACCAAGAAACCTTGAAAAATATTTTTTTTCAAGAACTATAGGTTTTGAACTAGTAGTTATTCAGTAACTACAGATTTTACTACGCACAATCAACGATAAAGAAAGCAAAATTGGAAGCACATTCGACAAAGAGGAAGCACAATCATAGAAAAGGAAGCACAATCGAAAGCACAATCAACAAAAAGGACGAATTTGCAACGGTGGTTTTTAAGTAATATTTTATTAAATTTTAATTTTTTAAATTTTTTACCAATTTAAATTTTTTTTAAATTAAAATCGTATAATAAATAAAGATTTTCAAGATGGCGTTCGTAACGGAAATTGCAACGGTGACGTCATAATCCTAGATGATGTCAGAGGCTTATCGGCGGCTGTAGACATGAATGCTTAAGCCTCTTTTAGGATTTTGTGTTCTTTCTAAAGCAAAAGTCTTTTGAGGTTTTTCGAAATCTTAATTTTTGAATGTTTCTGGACTAAAACGGGAAATTTTTCCTCAAAACGGGAATTTTTCCCGCGAAAAGAGAATAGTTTTGAAATTTTTAGTCTTTTTGAATCATTTTTGAGGAATTTTGAGGAATATGTGTCCAAAATGGCCGCCGTGATGTCAGAGGTCGGTCGGTCGGTCATTGGCCCCACCACCACCACGCGCCTGGCGCCTTCGCTTGGACCGGCCAATACATACTACTAACACAGAGTTAAACCCAGACCATATGCTATAATAAATACAAGCCACGAACGATGAAAAATAACAAATATTTATACAGGCCACGCGAATCCGATCCAAGAGACCTTAATTTGTCGATACACGACAAACATTTTAAACAGCACATGGACAATGTAAGGCGTCTCCGTCCCAAAATGTATTTTTCGTCAATACTTAAAACATTTTAATCAGGTAATTTCCAATGTAAAGGATTTAGGTCAAGCGAATCCGAACCATGAGCCCTTCTTCGTCGATTCTTGGAATTTCTTTCAATTAAACCACGATACTTTTTTGTCGATACTAGGTATTCCTTTAAACAAAGTAATGATTGTATCCCACTGAAGAGATCGTATCCCTCTGCTGAGATCGTATCCCTATGAGGATATCATATCCCTATGATGAGAAAGTATCCCTCTGATGAGATCATATTCCTCTGATTAGATGCTTTTCTCTCTTATTAGATCGTATCTTTTTGATTAGTATGTAACCCTCTGATGAGATCTTATCCTTATTGTGAGATCGTATCCCTATGATGAGATCGTATCGCTTTGATAAAATGGTATCCCTGCTGATGATATTCCTATTGATGATATTATATCCCTCTGATGATAAAGCATTCCTACTTAGTTGAATGTTTGTACAAATGTACGTTCTTATTGTTAAATGTACTTATTAAAGTATTTAGTCAGGTCTAAATATTTAATGGTTCAAAACCTCATGGTCTTGCATTAGATTATATCCATAACACCTAGCTGACAGTTCGAAGACACTTGTCTTGTCTGCTTGAATTAGGTCATAAATATTTTGGAAGGAATACCTAGCATCAACAAATAAGGTCTCGTGGTTTATTTAAAAGGAATGTCAAGTATTGAAGAAGGCCTCGTGGTTAGGATTCGCTTGGCCTGTATGAAGATTTGTTGTTTATCATTTTTCGTGGAGATGTCTTTATTGTGGCATGCAGCATATGTTCGAATCTGTGTTAGATCACATGCACTACAACATTTTTTGGGATGCAAATGTTACATTGTTAGGCTAATTTTCTACTCTTGTCCCATTTTTCGTACTTTGAAGCAATTCCAACAAGTACTTTTCATATACTGGATTACGATTTCAACGACGTTTTTACTGTTAGTGAGATGGCTGAAGAGCCGTGCGTCACGTGTCTCGAGCGATCATCTAGCTGCCTCCCCCCCCCCCCCAAGGGGCCCGCGCGAGCGGGGTCATACTCTTCCTGCCCGCAGCGGCAGATAATTCTCGTTTGTACACCCTCGTGAATATCTTTAAAAACGTTTTGGCTAACATGCTTGAATTTAGATTTTTAGGACAAAAGTACGTGAATACTCTTATTTTCATTATCTATTTGTATACAATTTCCTACACGATTCAAGAACAAATTATCATGTTGCTGCTATGCTTGTGGTAAGTATCGAACACACGACCCTCGCTGCATGAGTGACTGTCACTTCGCGTGTGCTAACTCCTTTCTCCTCTGTCCTACTGTTTCATGTGATATTGACGTTCTTTAGTTACTGAATACCGGACCTTAGACTGTTTTATACATAGTTAATCAATTTAATTAACTCTGGACTTACTGATATCAAGCCACTGACATGAATGGATCGAATCAATCATTATTTTAATAAGAAATTTCGTGGTTTATAATTACGAATTTCCAAGGTGGTGGTCAATATATCATCAACGGCTTACTGGAGGCTGGTAGATAGCCTAAAGTCCTTCCCATGGCTGGCATACGTCTTTGAAGTTGTATCTGAACAACATTCATATCGTAAATAAAATATTAACTCTTTAAGATAGAACATTGAGCTTCTGATTTATGTCTAATTTAATAATGTTTTGCAATCACAACACATTTTGTATCTGTAGCAAAATTAGTCCATTGAAATAATTGGGTGTAGCACCTGTATTTTCCACATATTTTATTGACGTGTTACTACCCTCTATTATTTCAATGAAATAATTTGGCTTCAGCAACAAAATTCGCAGGATTGTAGAACTTCACTCAATTAAACATAATTAGGATGCTCACAGTTACTTCTTAAATAGTTTCTCTATTATTTACAATATAAATGTTGTTTAGCCCAAAACTTCAAAGGTATACAAGCCTTGGGAAGCACTTAAGACTATATATCATATATCTATATATCATATAGAGGTTTTTAAATTATTTTGTAGCCGAAGATTTTCAGTCGAATTCAGACTCCCCTATATAGTTTTTGATATTATGACTACCCTCACTTATCTGCAATTCAAAAATCCATTCTTGAATAGGTCTATATTTTAAATACTTCCTAGTGTGTCTTATTGGAGCTGGATTTCCGTTGTTTTTAAAAATACACATTGTATCATTATATGTTCCTACTGATTATATATCACATATATATTCGTTTGGTCCTAACCCCTGTTTTAAATTATGTTTTATGTTTCTACCATGTATATAGTAATATGTGCGCAGAGTTTTATTTATTTTTAAAACAGCTATAAATTATATCAGTGAACTAGCTGCCCGACCCGGATTCGCACAGCTATACTAATGGAAAAAAATTAAGCCACATCTCCCATTTACAGTAATGGTAAATAAAAAAAATCAGTGAAAATTTATTACAATGCTGTATAATGTACCGGAGAGAAAATGAATAGCACCGATGGTTTCCCGACTCGTGCACGCAACGTACAACTGATGTACCCGTACTTCGCTACGGCAGTCTACAGGCAGATCACTCTTGCGCCGCTCATTATACATGCCCCTCCTTGTGGGTACGCCACTGCCGCGCGATGCCCGTTGCCATGGAGACGCAAAAGGCATGAACAATGCAAAATCCTGTTCTCATGCAGACAAAGTACCCACTGTTGCCTGGTTTCAACCACCCATGGGATATAATTTTCGGAAAATGTCATCCTGCGTAACATAAGGAACATTACTGTGAAGTTTCAAGTCTGTAAAATATATATACTTGAAAAAAAGGGCAATAAAAAACAAATCAAACACAGAGAGAGGAAAAAAAACAGTAGTTTAGGTTTGCGATTTAAAGTGATAAAAAGTATTTAAATACTAATTGAACTCTTATGAGGGTACTGATTGCTTCGTTGTTAATATCACACGGGTGTTTTTTACTTGTATGGGAAAATTAAGAATGATAAGGCATCTAGTGTGTGGCAACAATGTTAATAGGCAATAGGAAATAAACTTCTAGCGCCTGCGGCATTGTCAACACACACTTCGTACGTGTACTGCATGTTGTATCTAACCCCCTCCAACGCATTTGATTCTAAATTTGACTTTTAGTAAGGATCCCTAATGTTATTGATAATATAATATAGCCTATAGCCTTCCTCGATAAATGTACTATCCAACACTGAAAGAATTTTTCAAATCGGACAAGTGGTTCCTGAGATTAGCGCGTTCAAACAAACAAACAAACAAACAAACTCTTCAGCTTTATAATATTAGTATAGATATTTATTGGTTAATTTAATTAACGCATATATTTGTTAAGATCTTTAGGGTCAATTTTTTATGAGTAGTCAGTAGTAGTAGTAGTAGTATATAACATATAAATATATGTCCTGGGACAGACTTCGGCTGGAGGATTGGAAGGATTGTCGCCGACATTTTGAATTTTGACGTCCCAACGGCCATTTTGGTGTCAAATTTCCTCAACATTCCTCAAAATTGACTCAAAATTTACAAAAATTCCTAAAAAAAACTCCCGTTTTAGACCTAAAAAATGCCAATGGCTTGAAAATCCCCCAAAATGGCTTAAATTCCCCATGGGCAAGCCGCTCTAAGCCATCGAGGTCATGACTTGTCAATTAGGATGCCATGGACACCATCTTGTATTCTCGAACGTTGAAATTATCGTTACGGCCGCCATATTGAAAATCCATATTTTTATGCTAGAAATTTGGAAAGAAATTTAAAATTTATAAAAAAAACTAATTATTCAAATTTTAATAAATTATTTTTAAATAAAACACTGTTGCACATTTCGTTACAGTCACCATCTTGGATTATAGAAACGTTGCATGTGTAGTTACGCCCGCCATATTGGTCGTGTATGACATCATCGTTGCGCATTTTTTTTACGGACACCATCTTGGATTCTAGATCGTTGAAATTTTTGATAAGGCCGCCCACTTGAAAATCCGTATTTTTTATGTTAGAAAATCGGGAATTTTTTTAAATTATGAAAAAAATAAAAATGTAAATAAAACACTCTGTCATCTTGGATTACGATGTCACGACAACCATCTTGAAAATTCGTAGTTATTTAGCTAGAAAATCGGGAAAATATTTAAAATGTATAAATAAATTTAACATATTTTGATAAAATTTTAATAAAACACACACATCCATGGTTCAAATCCAGTGAGGGAAAAAAAAAACAAATCCTTCCTCCACCGACAGGCTAACATACGAACACTAATGCAAGGTATGTATTGCCAGTTAGTATGACGTCATGACGTCACGTCCACCATCTTGTTTTCGTCTGATGGAAGCCGCTATCTTGTTTTCGTCTGCTAGAGTGCACTGCAATCATGTTAGTTTAATTTTTACCTGCTAGAGTGCAGTAATCATTTATTATGACTGTGGCACCCGCCATCTTGAAATTTGGATATCATCTTGGAATTTCATAATAATTAAACTAGAAATTCGGGACAAATTCCAATTTATTTATTTTATAAATCACTCATTAATTTAATGATTGAATCGATCGATTACTGTACTTGGTTCGATACTTGATCGATGCAAATAGGTAATTTTAGGTAAAAAGTACTCTTATTCAAGTGTTTAGTCAGGATGACATGTTTCATTGTTCAGGGATTTTTGGTCGTTTGTTAATCCTAAAACATCCTTAGTTAGCTGGTGTATATGGTTGTAATAAAGCTTATAATATTTCTAAGCACATAGGTTAATTCCATATTGTAGGCCTGGCAGTTCAGAGACTTGTCTGATATGCCTGTAACGGTTTTTTCGTAAGCGTAAAGCATGTTGAGTAATTCCGCATAGCAGGCATTGTGGCTCGGAGGCACTTGGCCGATATGCTTGTCATTGGTTTTACTTGGGCGTATTACATACTTAGGCTGGTATTCCAAGATACAAAAATAAGGGTTTAGGTGTTGAATACGCTACGCCTGTAATCTAACCCTATTTCAAGTTCACGATAAGACACAGCCAGTCCATTATTTTTAGGGAACGGATTTTGGTGTCCTATCCGTTGCCGATCCGTTGCCGATCCGTTGCCCAAATTCCGCACATGCGCAGAGCTCACTTTTTCGTTGATTTCGTTCAGGAGGAGGACTTAGGTACGCCTGGCATCACAAACTCGTATATGTTCAATTTCGTGAATATCGGGTTCGTACCAAACGTACTGGTGTGCCAAATGAAACTTTATGTTAGCGGAACTATCCTGGAATACATTTTGTACACTTTAATTGTCATAACAAGAAATAATCACAAGTTAACAAGTATTTGAGAAAATAAAAATAAAACCATATAATTTGTGCGATGGTGCTTTTATCTCTAGGATTTTTGCCGTGACAATTGTATCGATGGTTGCGAAACGTCTGCTAGATTGATTGTAACCAGTTTCTAGCCTTGAGTAGGGCAACGTTTATTCAAACTGTTGCAGATTTGATTCCTTACGGGGATTCTGTTTGGACACGTTCTGGAATACGGCCCGCGAGTTAGGTCACGGTTGTGTCCCAACAAGGCAGTGCTTGTTCGCTACCTTACACGAACGTCTTGGAATACCGCCCTCAGTATTGAAAAAGAAAGCTTCCTGGTTCTGAGATGCTTGGCCTATATATTCGATATTGTTCATGACTTATTTGAAAGGTATGGCAAGTATCGGCAAGGACTAACTTATGGTTCGGCGTTTCTTGGTCCTATAATAAAAATTAAACATGCATCAGGGACGCTTGATCATGTAGTAAATGTGAAACTTTCTGTGTCAGCCTTGTAATGTGTATAACTTGTCCTATATTCTTGTAATGCACCTTACAGTATTCGTTAAGCATGTTAGATCACGTCCGTACTGTAGGTCTGACAGTTAGGAGACTATCGTCCTTTATGCTTGATATTAAACATTCATTGGTTTAAAGCCATACCTAGAGTCTAAAAAGAAGGTTTTATAGGCTTGGTCCATATGAGTAGTATATAAAAGGGAATACTGGCACGGGTTCAGGTTTGAGGTGGAGGTGGCGGCTTCTGCTGCCTTGGAACCTACATCTTCGACGATGTCATGGCGCCATTTCTGGTGTGTTCTGGAATTTTTCCCGAATTTTTAGGTTGATAATTACGGATTTTTCGATATGGTGGTCAATTAGAAATGGCGGCTCACTGGTGGCTGGTATAAATGAATTTAAGCCACTCTGGGGACATTTTGTCATATAAAATTAAAAAAGTATTTTGAAGCAAAAATTACACATTTGCACAGATTAAGGTTCGGACCAAGGAAAGTAATGGATAGAATCAATCAATATATTAATAGGTAAATTTTAAAATATATTTTGGATATTCTCCCTAAATATTTGGTTGATAATTACAAATGTTCATAATGGCGGTCGTGATAGCTGACAAAAAGGCGGACACTACCATCTGGTGACTATCGCACTCTAGCCGATATATATTAAACCAAATTGGCGGCAGTGTAATCTAGCAGACTAAAAATAAATCCAGCATGGCGGTATCAAATACGGCCGCCATGACATCATACTGGTTGGAGTAATATATGCTTTCATAAATATTGGGGGTTAAGGATATGTTGAATCTTTTACAAGTACATACACCGGGAATCAAACCCAGTACCTGTGATCTCGATTATGTGTTTTATTTGAATACTTAAAATAATGTTTTTAAATGTTATTAAGTTGTAAAATTTAATTGGCCTGGCCTCTTATAACCTAGGAATCCGGACTCGATGGCGTAAGTCATTTTTTTTTATCAAAGTGTTATTAAAAATTTTTAATTAATTTTTAAAGTAAAGATGGAGGTCTTCTATGTTGGCGAAATCCAATACGGTGGACTTCCACACGAACAATCCGCACTGGAACAAGAGCTCGGAGGAACCAGTATATAGATACTACTCTATTTGCGTGGCTCGTTTGTATACAATAAACCCCAGGAAGTGGGACGGACTGCAAAAACTGTAGAAGGGTCAGGACTTAGGGCGCGGTTACACGGGACCCTGAACTACTTCAGGTGAACATGTTTAAGTAAACACGTTTACAAACGCGAAAGTGTACGGTTACACTGTAGTTGCTGAAAAGTGTGTTTAGCTCTAATACCGATTGTCTACTATCAACGAATGACTGTGTTGTTGATCTCTATTTTGTAATTGTATCCAGAAAACGCGGGATTTTCTCACTTGTTTATACAGCATTATCAGCAGAAATGGAATGTGTTTACATATTGCTGAATATTTTTTTACATATCGGGAATTCAAACAACATGCACAGTAAAATATTTTAACTTATTTTTTATTATTTTTTGAGCGAGAGTACCTATCTCAGTTTTAAGAAAATTAAGTTCAGGATCAATTAAAAAATATATATATAATTATCTGTTGATTTTTTTGTTGCATTCGGTAAAATATTACTCGAACTTGTGCCAGAAACACTTTCCATCTTGAATTTCTGCAAAAGACTATTTATATTCTAAACAGCCAATCAGAGGCTAATGTAGAAGATATGTCGATCTGAACTACTTTGCCAACCTGTTTAAGTTAAATGGGAAATGGCCTCGAACGAAACATGTTCAGACTGTGTGTAACCGCACTCAACAGCTGAACAAGTTCACCTGAAGTAGTTCAGACTCCCGTGTAACCGCGCCCTTAGTTACGCAAGGACTGACTCAGCACTTAAAAATGAATGTTCCGTGTCGGGCATTGGGCACGAGACACTGAGCTTTGCTTCGCCACTTTAACACTGTGCCGCAGTGTCATAGCTTTGAATATATATACTGTATAGAAGTCGCCAGCCCAGGTTAAAATTTCTAATACGGTTTTGAGGTAGTTGGTTAATTCACCGCTGCAATCGCCACCATCTCTAGGGCATCGACTTGTGGTGGTCCCTAGCGGACAAGTGTCGAACTCTTCAAACACCCCTTCCCCCTCCAGTGGAACGACGTTGAGCTGCAGTGAATGATGGATGAGGGGTGCGGGGAATGACAGCGGGCGACAGCGCTGCGCTCTAACGTGTAAATAACAACTAAGAAATACAGGGCGTTACGGCAGCGCACTGCAGCGGTGAAGTTCCCAAGCTGCTCATCATACGCTTCTGAAAGACGTAGAGTAAATCCTATCCACTCGCGACTTCTATACAGTATATATATTTAAAGGTCATAGTCACTTGGCCAACGAGAGCAGCTGTCTCTTCCGCACCAGTCAGAAACAGATTTGAAAGTAAGCAGCAAAGTATTTCGAAAAATATCCTGGCACTCTTTCATGCTATTTTGGTGGAGGCTATTTTAAAATCAGTTTACGTATTTTCAAAAATATATGGAAGATAAAAAATTCTGAAATATTAACTGTCAAGCTTCATCCAGAAAAATAATATAAAATGCTATTAAAAACTAGGATTTCTCACAAATATTCGGAACTCGTTCTAGATACCCAGTTTAGTTCTTAGAGTCGGTAACATTTATTTGAAATCTGAAACAAAGAACACGAATAACTTAAACTATCTGATTAAATATCAATTTATTAATAGATAATGGACACGAGGATTCGAACATAAGTAGCTATAATAAGAAACCACTAGTTTTAAGTTGCTGCCTGCCTCTTGAAGTGGTAGCTTATATGAACTTCACGAGTCAATCTCCAAGACCTCGGTACACGCTGCGCGGAAAATTAAACTCACACGCCACTGAAGTTTAGGTGTAGCAAAAGTAATTCTAGGAAGCTGTTTTATAATATCAGTGTAATAATATTATTCGCAGAAATTAATTCACTTACACTGATAACAATATCGGACGGTTCCAAATAATTTGAAAAGTTTATTTAGCATGCAAACTAATTTTCATCAACTTGATTTTTCTTTTAAGTCATTTTTTTAACCTCAACACATGAGGTAATTTTTATTCAGAATGCTATAACCTTTAAGACTTCGATTTCCTGCATGTATATTGTTCACCGATTAAAAAATAATTTAATTTATAAGTTACATTAATTTTCCGTCGTATTTATAAATACAATAATGCAAAGATAAATAAATCGTAATATTAAATGTTGGAAAATGCACCTAACATACTTCAAGACATTATTTATTATGGAATTTGATGTATAAATTATGGAAGCCACTTTTAGCATATCGCAATTCCTAAGGGTTATATTTGTCTTAGAAAATCAGGTATGGAAATAGTGTTTGTGCACAGCCAAATAATTAAAACTATAAGGAATTAAACTATAACCAAGGGAATATAGTTTTATGCACAGAGTTTTTCACCTTTTTTTTTAACAAACTTTGAAAGTATTCATTCCCACTTGTTGGATAACTGGTTGTAATAACCTCTTATTGCATACAAATTTGTAACTTCGGTTGTTTGGAATATTTGAAACCATCTCACTGTGAAGTAATAGGTTATAAATAAAAACATCCCTCTTGTTGCTACTGCTTAGGACGGCATTATTTCGATGAACGCATGCAAATGTTTCGGCTACCGTAACATAACGCAATACTTGGCCCACGCAGAGGTGTTCACTGGGAAACAACCAATATTTGGCTGACTGCTCCCTACAGTCACAACTGAAACCCACTACAGCAGTTGCAGGCCTCACCAGTGTGTTCTGTACAAGTGGAGTGAGCATCTAGAGGTTCTCTTGGGAGGAACTAGCCGACATGCAGCAGGCTGCATTTACCACAGAGATCTCCATATTTACAATCAACGATGCTTGGATTGTGACTCTTCATGCACATCAAATAAACAAGCTACAATAACAGTGTGCTATTGTGTTTACTGTTTGTTCCTGGATACAATCAGTCGGAGAGAGATTCCCTGTTGTAAATACTGTGTTTGCATTTGGGTGCACGATGCATTCGTCCTAGGTAGTTTAAACAAGAAAGTTTTTATTAATTAGGTCATATAAACCAAATGCCCAACATTCAGAAGAACAAATGCATGCAATAATACGTTGTCACCCAATATGATTTAACTAAGAGGAGGGGTATTATTAGAAGTTTGTTAAAATTGATGAGCATCTCTATATCATGAAAATATATTCCTGGAATTGTAATTCTATAGTTTTTGTTATTATCCTCAAATACCATTATTTCTAAACCTGATTTTTAAGGGCGAATTTTAGGAATTGAGATATGCTGAAAGTGGCTTACATATGTTCTAGTTCACTTTCCATAGGGAATAAAACTCTTTAAATAATTCAAGTGATATAACAAACAACCTGCAAAATTAAATTTAACTGGAATGATTTGTTGAAGCAAATTTCCAGTTCAACGCATTAATAATTAACTTAGTTTAAATTAATACACTGATATAAAAGGGAATAAATTACTTAAAAACTTTTTTCTATATAATAGTGTTTAACTTGTCAGCATAGCTTCAAAAAATTAACAGAATAACCTCCAAGATAATATATTCGTAGTTTCAAGACATATTGCACATACAGCAGTAGCGCAAGTATTTCCTCAGAAAAGATAACACAAAATCACGTCACGTACCTGTTGTTTTCTAGATGCGGGAGTGTTACGGAGGCAGCTTCAGTGATCGGCTGTATTGCAACAAACATTGCTGTCGCGGCAAGTACGACCGACGCAGTATCTGCAAAACGTCAAACACACAGTATGTTTGTGTGAATCTTGTAGGGACAGTTAAGGCCGGATTTATAAACCATGCAAGGAACGCAACGATGTAATAACGCATCATGCAACCAGTGCAAGTAAATTACGGTCGTTTATAATGCACGGAGTCGCAAGACGTCAGAAATCATGTAGCTTAAAATTGTTAAACAGTAGAAAATAAATTTATATTCCGGACTTCTTTTGTTTATTCATAATTATCATAAAAAAATATGAAATCTTTAATCAGTATATTTAAAACTGTTATTTCCCTACATTCTGCAAACGTTTATCAAGTGAAAAGGTTATGTATATAATAATAACAACATCGTGGCCGTCTATGCACATAACGTCTATTCTTTTAAAGTTTTCGAAACACTTCACTTCAAATATGGAAGGCGGAAACGCAAACAGAAAAGAAAAAAGTTAAAAGTTGGGCGATGCGTGTGTTGCGTTTTTGCGTGCTTCGTAGTTCATAAAATAGTATTTGAAAATGTAGTTTTGTGTCATGCATCCCTTGCGTTTCTTGGGTGGTTTATAAACCGGCCTGAGTCGTAAAAGTAACACATAAGTGCTCTCTAAATGGTTAGTTTTAGGTGCATTGCGGAAAGTCAGCTGTGAAGTAGTAGTCCTCCTGTGCATTGTTCTTCCACCGGCGATTATTAACAACTGTTTGAAATACATGACACCAACTAGAGTTCTGGCAATGGCGGTTCTGTTACCACGATCCACATGCCAAATCTTTGATTTATTAAATGTAAAAAAAAAAAAATCTGTTTCCCGCCGTTTTTGAGTCCGGCACGAATCCCTGATAGTGAGAAGTCCACGGCTGTGCCACGTGCTTGTAGGCACGGGTAATGTTGGACATCAAAATTCGCTAATGCGCAGGCTCTTTCCGCTCTCACTTCTATGTATATCCACTCTACAACTCTACAAGCTGTGATAACTACAGGTCAGGAGATGAGTGACACCAGTCAAAGTGTCCTGTACAAACCCGGACTAGCCCGCGGTACGCCAATGCTCGTGATTTGAAATAAAAGAAAAATGTAGGTAGTGTTAAATTTACGCACTTCACGGATCTGTCTGTTTTATCTTTAAGTTTTGTCCTAGGTAGCCTACTGTGTTTGTCTGTGCTATCGTCGTTGTGGTGTCACGAATATATGTTTAGTCACATCGCTGTGTTGTCCATATTATCTGTTTAGTATCATCGTTAGGTTCATCTGTTTATCGCTGTTGTCAAAGGTCGATTTTTGTTTTATTTACTATTTTTGTTGCAACTATATGGTTTTGAGCTCACTGTGTTCGTCTGTGCTGTGAAATTTTTTTCTGGCTTAATCCTTTCACGGAATTATCTGTGTGGTCTATGCATTTAACTTTTGACATCGGCTGATTTTGGCCTGTCTTTTGAGTCTTTGCCTATTCATCTTTTATCTATGACACACAGTGTAACCAAAAAAGGCGTTTGTCCAAAAAGAAATAATTAAAGCAGTCTTCCGCATTGTAAGAATCTTCAAAGAACGTAGTATATATATATGTTATGGAGTGTCTCCCGTGAAGTTTCGCTCTTGCAGTTTCAAAGTGGGAGAAGTAAAGACCCCTCGCCTCTTAGTCGGCGTGTAAAGGTAACGCTGCTATTCACAGGGGACATTGCAACCAGCTGGGCTTTCGGCGGGCGTACGCCTCGCTGTTTGAAATGTGAAATACTGGCGTATCTCCAGCGGCCGGCGTAACGGCGAGCCGACGACCAACGGTATTCGCTTGTTCGCACCTGTTTGTCAGCTCAGCTTGTTACTCGTGCGGTGATAACTGGCCAGCTAGACGTTATGCTCCTTCGGCAATCATTCGTCACAGTCACAACGTCGGCCTGCCACTCACGAATACTAAGAGCTTGCTGCTGGGCTCCCGCACATAAGTTAGTAACCCGAGCAGACTTTGTATGCAGAGAGACGACCCCATCAAACAACTCTTTAAACTGTGGTTAGAACCTTCTTTCCCAAATGTCTGAGAAGTACTGCTTATATAAACCATCTGAAACAATGATTTTCTTCTATCCTACTCCGTTCAAAAGATAACTGACAACCACACAGAATGATGATTATATAATGTGTGTCACCTTCCACCACTTTCTTTAACTCTAGCAGAATACAGTTTATAACATTTTAAGCCCAAACATATTAAACTACTTATATTGAATATGACATATATAGTTAATTTTACGCAGCAACTTATAAAAACGCGGGAATTATCTTCATAACCAAGTATTTAACATTATTATACTACTTACAGTTATAGTTTGAAACTGATTTTATGCATTTTGTGTTTTGTAACTTAATTTATAATTAAATTTTTGTTTTGCCAATGTCTCTGCTAACCACATAAAATAAAAGTTATGATTGTGTGTATTGAACAATGTGATTGATGAATTTTTAAAATACAATTATTTTTAGAGATGACCATAGTTTTAAGTAAATATATTTGAAAATGCATAAAAAATTTCAAAAAATAAGTTTATTTCATACTATAAAAAGTGAGAAATAACTCACAGAGGTTCTAAGTAGTTTTTCATTTTAGACTTTTAACTGTTAGAAACAGCTACAATATTTGTAATTTAAAAATATGTTACTCAAAAACCGAATGAAACTACAAGTTAAAATACATCCATGAAGACGTTTATCTTTAAATACAAAAAAATTAAGTTACTCGTTTTTATGTACTTTACAAGACAAACATATATATTACTCTTTTCTATCACTGACTGTAGTTATATACACACACTTATGCCGTTATTAAGATATTTTAACTTACTATAAAGTTATTTTACAGCCACCTAGTATCCAAAAATGTATATCTAAAGGATCGAAAAAACGCATTTAAGTATGTTTACAGTGTGTATATCGATTACATCGTAGTACAATTAATATTTACAAATACGCTTTGAGATGCACAAATTTGTACGGCAGTTGAGTGTTCAAGATTTAGAACTGCAAACAAAGGGTCGCTGGTTGGAACTCTTGCTAAACTAAACCATTATAAAATGGGTAAACAATCTCGGTAAAAAGTATAACTTTTAAGTAATATACTTAGTTGATAACAAGCAAATGTTATGAAAACCCATTCAATGCAAGGTAACACTCTATTTTAGTACGGGTTGGGGGCTCCGGGAGCGGAGGTCCGCAATCTTGGAATGTGACATCACGACCATCATCTTGGATACCTTGATCTTGATTCCGGCCGCCATATTATATGACCTTGAACCCGGCCGCAATCTTGAAATCCAGTGCCTCACTCCCGAAAGTTACACTTTTTGATACATTGCCATCACAGTCGATCCCCCCCCCTCCCCCACCGCATATTACGCGATACAATTTTCGATGGTTTGTAGGACGCTGTACTGTTTTCGTCTGCTGGATTCTACAATCATGAATTATGACATCACAGCTGCTATTTGATTTCCTACAACTTAGATTATGATGTCACTGCAGCCATTTTTTTTCGGGAACATTATTCTATCTTGGGTTATAACATCACGCCCATTATCTAGAAAATCCGTAATCAACATCTAAAAAATTCAAATGATTTTTTTTTAATTTATAAAAAATTATATTTAATTATAATTTTATTTAAATTTTAATAAACAAAAACCTACTCACATCATGGACCTCGGAGATCTCGGTTCGAACCCGGCGAGGCAAAAATGGCGATAGGTCCTTCCTCCACGGAGGCAGATATACCCCACCCTACAAATGCCAAGAAATATGTATTATGCCAACCAGCATGACATTATGGCTGCCATCTTAGATCCACAATTTTGTTTTCTTCCGCATTAGTTTGCTGCCGCCATATTGGTTTATTTTTTACTCCCTAGAGTGCAGAAGTGCTAATTACCAGATATTCAGCTGTCGTAGCGTCCGCCATCTTGTCGGCCAACTTAGCCACCACATTGAAAATCTGTAATTATAACATAAAAAATTGGAAAATCTCCAAAAATCATTAAAAGGTTTACCTAATTATAAAAGATTTATGCAATCGATTCCAGTCCTCGGTTCGATCTTTGGTAGATGCAAAAATATTGTTATTTTATTTTAAAAGTATTTAAGTAACACTACTACAAGCACTTATTTTTAACATGCACAAATAATTCAATTAATTTTTAGATTATCTTTTAACTAATTAAACATACCATCATCTGCTCCACGAATATCTCTATATTAATTTTATGTAGTTCAAGCCACTGTATAGTTGTATACCTGTAAGACCCGATTTCCGAGTTTGATCAGCGAAATACATAACTACTCAACGCACACCTTGTACACATGAATTTTACTATTATGTTTTGTAACCTGTCGTCTCACCAATCGGAAAACGTTTATGAATTAACAGTAGTATGCTTATGCAACATTGCTTTCATTTGTCAAAAGCAACAGATAGAATTGTTCTTTCTTTTCTTGTTTAATTACACGGATTGGGCACAATTTATCATTTTCGTTTAGTGTATGCAAAAATACACCATTTAAAACCAAACTTTTCTTTAAATTTCTGGCGATTGACTACTGCTCTTTTCTTGATGATTGACTCAGGTAAAGAAATAAATTAAGATTGCTGTTGTTTGTATTCCCTTGCAAATCTTCTTATGATTAATCAGACAGTTGCAATGTGAAAATACCTATCCCATTTGTTTCACTTATATGTCTCCCGAGACAAAGTCAGAGACCTACTGCAGGTTATGAAAATAATTTTCAAGTTAGCATGGCGTCCAAATTGTTAACTACACTTTTCGCAATCAAACAGTCTTCTTTGTACACTATTCAGGAATCTGCTTCTTTCACGTCGACGAGCACTTAAAAGTTGTATGGCAGAGGTTCCACAGTAATTGGCAAGATGGAACGAAAACATCTTCTTGCAGGTCGGATGACAACTGAAGACACGCACCATTGCACACATTTATATATGTATACAGAAACTGTGTAGGATCAGACAAGTCTACTCACACTCGAAGAACCATTTCCGCATTAGCTGCGAGATGTGACAGGCATAGGTCCATTCGCGTTCAATATTGTCACAAATGTGAGGTTGCTTGACATACATTGCACTAGGATTGACAGCGTAGGACACCTGTAGTCGGTCTGCAGTTCTACGATTTGAGCAGCCCCGTCACAAAACTTGCTCAGCCATTTCTTCTGTTCGAGCCCCTCGACGTGAATGATGCCACGTGGATTCTGCAGTGGTAAATCTTCAAGAGTGATTATTTTCACTTGACGGTGTGGATTTAACCTTTCGTCCCTCTACAGGCCATGGTAATATTTGCAAAGCCATTTGTTGGTCCTCATGTTTTTTCGTCCAGTAGTTTACAAAGATACGGAGGCCGGAAGGTGCGGGTTATAGTCCTGTCATCGTATTCTTATGTAACGGCAATCTTCTTGAACTTGAATCCATTTTGGCCCTGGGAAAAATTAGGTTGCAATACATCTTAAAATTAGCGATTAAATAAATCAAATGAATTCACAAACAGTGGTATTAAAAAAGATAATTTAACAAGCTTGTCTCAAAAAATGTTCGATGCAAGTCGATCGTGAAGTATCAGCCAGAAAGCATATGTATTTGTTAGAACATTTCTGCTTGTCGATATCTCGATCCTACATTCGATGATGTTTGAATCTATTCTATTGTTCTGTTTCGCAACATCAAACACCATTAGCGGAGCCTTTTCTTGAAACTGTCGGGACTGGGTATCGGCGACAGTTTACGACCATAGTACGCTTCCTGGAAAACTTGGCATGCATTTTTATGCGAGAAGAAATCTTTCAATTTCAAAGTCCATGTTCGAGTCCAGATAAGGGTAGCTTTCGCTGTTTAAAAATATGTTCACATATCATTTTTGGCAATGATATAACATCGACAGTTCATTCCTGCATTGTGCTGTCTTTCAGTTTGAAGCCCAACGATGATGTATCTGGGTTTTTCGGTAGCGAATCTGGACTTTACTATCCAGTTAATACTTTGACTTTGAGGCAAGCCAGGACACGTTTCGAGACTCCAGGATCGGCATGGTATGTCAATGTTGTTGCCATTTTCTGTGTTCTTCAACATTTTGATGTGTTTGGACATGTTCACTTGGACATGAGGCAGCATCAACTTCATAGACTGTAGTGTTAGCGAGACATCCTGCGGATTATCTGCAGCAGATACTATCGAATTAATGTGCATGTTGTCAAGAAGCAGTAAACGCTCTTTTTTTTTCAAATGAATGATTATATGCTTGTAGAATGGTTTGTAAATGGGTACTGGGACAAAGTCTAGGGTGAGGAGCCTGAGGTGCCGAACGCCATATTGGATTGTGACATCACGGTGGCCATATTGGATGAACTTACCCTGACTTTTGACCTTGACTTTCGAAATTTGCCAAAATTTGCCAAAAAAAAGACTTAACATTAGCTAACATATTCCAAAAATTGTCTAAAATGAGCAAAATCATTACTTACAGTTTTTCGGACAAAAAATTGTGAAAAAAATATAAAAAATTAGACAATTTGAAATTTCGATGTTTCTAGAGGGAAAACTACCCTTTTGAGGGAAAATTTCCCGTTTTATTCCAGAAAAAATGCCAGAGCCTTGAAATGTAGTCAAAGAAGGATAAAATTCCCATATATAAGCCTCTGGAAGGGAGATTTGACCTTGACCTTGCCCTTGGTCACCATATTGAAAATCCGTAAATGTTAACTTAGAAAAAAATAAAAAATAAAAATTCATAAAAAAATGATTTAATAAAATTTTATTACCTGTAGACTTATGTCTCTGGTAACATAAGCACGCATACACGGTGGACAGCTGTGCCCGCTTGCGGTCGCTGAAGATGTCGTGCTGGCATTGCACTATGGCCTCCCTGGCGCGGTCATTTCCGTGGGAGCATGGGACTCCGCGGGCTGGGCGGCGGATCGTGCGCCACAGTTTGGCGTCCATGATGTGACGATTCCCGGCGCTGGGCAATGGTTTGCGCCACAGTTTGGCCTCCCTGACCGCGCTTCTGTGCTGCCCCACACTTTGGCCTCCCTGGCTGCCAGCCTCATGAAACCATTGCCGTATAGAATGTTCTATCCCTCCAAGTTTGGGCGCAGGAAGCGGTATATAAGCCCGTTTTCGCTCTGCATTGATGCATGGCAGTTCTACATGCCAGTCGATTAACCAGGCATGTCATATAGGTTGGACAGACACACCTAGCAGGTTGGCCAGCCACAACTAGTAAGTTAGCCAGACATGTCCGTTTGTTAGTCAGGCTTATACAGTCAGTAGCCAAGATACCTTATTTTTTATACTTAGCGTACATTTAAAACAGTTAGTGTAAGATTTAAAACGTATACACCAGACGTCTCCGAACCATGAGGCCAATCATGATCTTACTACAGACTTGATAATGCAGAATAAACGAAAAGGACGATCGTTCTCCAACTGCTCCAAAGCTCTAACAGATCCAACTGCTTCACTACTCCAACAGCTCTAAGTCCACCAGAGCTCCAAGTGCTAACAGCTCCAAATTCTAAAAGCTCCAAATGCTCCAAATGCCCCAATGCTCCAACTGATACAAGTCCTCATAATGCTCCAATTACTCCAAAGCTCCAGTTTCTCTAACAGCTCCAAATGCTCCAAATCTTCAATTGATACAAGTGCTCCAAAGCTTCAATGGATCCAAGTGCTCCAAAGCTCCAAAAATCCAAGTCTCCAAGTCATCCAAAGCTCCAAAAATTTAAGTTTACTAGTGCTCAAAAGCTCCAATGTGTAGATATTAATCACATTAATAAAGATCGTATAGAGATAATATTACTAAACTGTCTCTTAAAATCAACGTGTAAATGGTTTCAACTAAGTTCGGAGACTCGTGAGAAATCTAAAATATTTACAAGTCTATGATAACAACCAGTTGCTTTGTGAAACAGAATCACCATTGGACTTGTAAAACGTACTTACAACTTGTTTGAGTTTTTACTTGCAAACGGGAATGTTGACTTGTATTTTTATGAAACAGTAAATAATCGATTTTTACAAGTTACAATTGAATTCTCTTGTAACTTGTACCTATACTTGTAGTTTTATGAAACAAGCCCCAACAGGCTGAGTGGCCGAACCTGCACGCTGGCTCCTGTCTTGTTTGGGAGCAGCGCACGATAACTTCCGGTTCCTGCTCCCACAGAGAATCGAACAGTACACAAACACCACGCAAACAGCAGACAAACAGCAAGCAAACAACAATCAAACATCATGCAAAACAGCAGGCAAACACCAAGCCAACTGCAGGAAAAAAAACACGCAAACTGCATGCAAACACAGCGCGAACAACACAAAAACATTAGACTCAATAATCACACGAACATCAGGAAAATAGCACGAAAGAATTACACAAACCGCATAAAACATCACGCAAACAGCCCACAAACAGTACGCAAACAGCAAAAAAGAACATGCAAACACCACACAAACAACACAGCACAGAATTGGGCTACATCCGCACTCAACACAGTGGTTTGGAAACATTACAATTGTTCATTTCCTTAATATAATTATGTCGAAATTTTTGTTTCAAGAGTTTGAATTTTGTCAACTGTAACTGTTTAAGCATCTGTAAAGCTAAATAGTAGCATTATTTCGCAGATTTGTTTTTAACGAGTAGAGATGGTTAACTTTGTAGTTAATAAAAGAAGTAGTTCTGCCTCGCAAAATAATACAATTTTCAAATCTTTTTAACATTTTAACTTTAAATTGCACATACATATCCAAACAATCGTTAGCTACACGAGTGAAATTCTTTGCTACTTTTGTGACGCACCTATCAATGCCGCGGACGTAACGTTCGCTCATTGGCCGCTCTGATGTTATCCTGTAGATGTAGTGGCTGCTACCTGTTTGTGTACAGCCAAAATTTAAGCTAAAATATTTAGTTCTTTGATACAGATATCACCATGAGCTTCACCGTCGAGAAACTTTCCCTGATGCTAAAATCTTCCTTCAGCATTGTGTTCTCTGCCGCTGGCAGGGTGCAAGTGAGATTATCATGGCTAATATTTTACAACTAAACAAGCATAAGTTTACTCAAGTTTCTCATATCTGTTTGTATGTTAGAGTTTAACGAAAGCACGGCTATGCATGGAGGCTCGAGGCGACAGGAGTTGTTGGGACTAACCGCAACCCTCTCTACACCAGAGTGACGTCATGGTGACACGACATCGAGCACCTAGCTCGAAATGGCCGCCATGGAGCCATTGCCTTCCGGGATGCGACCGCAGAGTCATCTAACACTAACTCCAGTATGATTGACAGGATCTGTTTGCTGTCTGTTCGTGGAGCACGACTAAAGTCTGTATCAGACGAGGGAAGGTTTCGTACTGGCTCCGCACGAAGCTTCCAATGTACCTGCCAGCTAGGCCTCTATGGCAGCAGGCATGGACGTTTCTATGGAATAACCTATCACACAATGTTTCTCTTTAAACCCATAAACATCTACAATAAACAAGTGAACTTCGTTTATTGTGGAAATAAGTAGGTACTTTTGTTTATACAAAAACATAAATATTTACGAAAAAAGTACAGATTCACATATTTCGTTATTTATAAATACTGGGATCCTTTTAAATACGTTCTATTAAGCTCAAGCTCTAACTTTTTGTGTTATAAATGTAAAAATAAATTTTGTGTATTTTTTCATTCAAAAGTTTGTTATGAATTTGAACATTAATTTTTATAATCACTATAATACATAATACATAAAACATTATAGCTTTTAATGGAACAAATTCTTAGCAAATATTGGGGAAGAAAATAGATGGATAAATTTCTAGAATAGCTGCTTCAGAGATTTAGCAAATATAATTTTCTGTCTTAGTATTTATTTAATAATACTGGTGTGGGGTTTATTGGTGTGTGTTATTTTCAAGTTTAAAGACTGTCTACCTCCATGGCTGTAACACACGAACGAATGTGGAAAAAGGACAAGCTTTATTTTCACATTCTTTGATTGTAAATGGGCCGAAATGAATGTATATCTGGAGTCATTTAAATCCATTTCAATCCTGGAAAAGGTATACTATATTACGAATAAATGTGCATGCATACTATAACCTACCACTAGTTCTGATGCAATGAAAACTCTAAAACATGTTTGGAATAATATGTATCAAAATAGATTTTAACTACCGGTATGCATGAACTACATAATACCTAGTAGTATTTGTAAAATCACAAAACACAATTTACGAATACGTTTTAAAATTCTAAACATCTAACATTTTTGCACTTTTTATGTAAAATTTAAAGTTACGAGACAGTCAAAAAATTACCAATTCTAACGAACACGTGAATTTTATGGGTTGAAATGACACTCGATGTTGCAATTTAATTTAAATGCAGTAAACTACATATGTTCTAACTATATGCACATACAAACAGTCGAGCTATTTGATTAATAAAAATTTACTTCGAATACCCCAATTTACATCCAAAAAACTATCCAAAATGAGCGAGCATTTGCAAGATTCAACAACTTGACGAGAGCCATCATCTGATCGCATTTGATTTAATGAAGTTTTCGTATAAAGCTGTAACTGCTACTGCTTCAATATGAACCGACACATGTTCGCCGCTTTTCAAAACAAGAATCAAAACATTTAAATGCCACCGAAATAAATTAACTTTTTTAACACCAGGGGCTACTATGACGTCATTCTGATTGGATTAAATTATCATCTTGTACGAAACCTTCCACAAAAATTCGAACACGGCCGATTACAAAAACTTCCATGAAAACGGCCAGCATTCGGGTAATTCTTCCACAGAACCATCCATACCAGCTGCCATGGAATACCTTGCAAGGAATCTTCCATCGAGTGATAGGGCCTTAATGACTCCACATATCGGCAAGAGATAGTGCGTGTGTCAACACTAGCATTAACGGGCGTGTAGTCTATTAGCTCGCGGCTCTGTGGAACTGGCATGCTAAAACCACCTCTAACTTGACAAACTTAACAAGACGTCAGCACTTGGACTTAACTCCACCAGCTCAACAGCCTGTAAGACATGACATACCTATCTTTGCAAATTTATCGATTCGCATAGTTTGCAGTAATTTGTTGGAAGGTTGATTTCAAAAAATATTTAAAATGAGAATGAATACTATGGCTAATATAATCCTGACTAACAGTGAGGTAATTTCTATCCCAGTAACTTAAAATAGTCCACCGGAAATAAGCCAATTGTGTTATTACCATAAAAAGCTTTTGAACAAGTCATTCCATACTGTATAGCCTCTTAACAATCAAAGCTGTGAATCAAAGAAGCGTAACTGATATTAAAATCTTAGACAATTACGTCAAGTAACAACAACTTCATTACAACTGGAGACTGTTTACGAAAGCATTCCATCAAAATTGAGACATCTGTGTTTTGAATGATAAAAGATTAATAAATAATATCTTCATAATGCATGAATTTTTAACCTGAAAGATGTGTTTTGTGGCAGTTTCACCATGCAAAAATTTAAGTGTCTCGGAAAATTTAAAATAAAAATGCTTTAACTTAGCATTTGAAATCAATGCAAATGAAACTCAAGCTAAACAATAAAGCGTGCGTATTCTAGTTTAAGGACAATTTAAACATGATTGATGTTTTAAGTTCAAATATATGTCATATTTTGTTTATTATCCTTCAATACGACATGCCTGAATATTCTAAGAATCTAACTAACAACAGTATTTGAATTTTATTTACAATCTAAATCGTTAAACCAGGACTGAGTGCTATTAAGGAGGTTCGAGATTACGTAAAGAAATTGAAAAATGAATTGAGATAGAATCGGCTAACAAATGTTATTAAATTTATCTCAAAACCAAATTGTTTTCATTGTGATTATAATTTATTTTTATTATTGTTATAACATGTCAACCTATGAAGGTTTTAACATTTTAAAGAAATGCTTTAGAAATCGATTTGACAATAACTCTAATTTCAAATTTCCGTCACAGCACAGGACGTAATCAAAACCTTTGTGGGGGAAAAAAAATGTTTATTTATTGATCTGCGGGGCCGCAGTGACAGAGGTCGGACAACGAGTTGCGATTAGGAAACGGGCGGACTTGACCGTGAGCCTGTGAAGTTTTCTCAGGAAACTTCTGTTTCCCCCACCCGTTCATTCCATTCCCTCAATACTCTCTCCCAAGGGCGCCCATACCCGGTGGCAGGGGGGGGGGGCCGTGGCCCCCCCCCCTAGCTTTCAGGGAAGGAAAAAAATATATAGTGTAGTCAGGTGTTTTACTTTAAAGAAAATTATTTAAATTCGGTATTATGTAGAAGTGGTTCAACACGAAGATATTATTGTATATATAGTTTTTTACATGTCTACTTCATTTTTTATGTTAGTTCAAGCATTAGTTTCTGCTGCTGCGATATAAGGTGTTGTGAACAGTGAGAAAACGCTGTTCAAGCGCAACGCCCGTGGCGAGTCATTCCTCTTCGTAATCCTGCCCAAGCTCACGCGATAACACAACACAACAGATTTAGACCAGTCAGAGTTAGACGACGCGACAGTTGACATGTACTTGTAGACGGCGAAATGTTTTGCTACTTTTTCGTCTTAATAATGTGTATGTTCACAAATAACATCTCAAAACAGAGATTTTTCAATAGTCTTTAGGTCTACAGTTTTATGCATCTGGTCTAGATTTAGTTTAGTGTATTCAGTCAGTATAAATAACTTAAGTGTAAATAAATCAGTCAAAAGTGTAAAGATAAAAACCATTGTTTATATGTAGTGTTTCTTAGTTTTCCTCATTCGTCACATCCGCTCAGAATATTCACTATTTTTAAGGTAAGCTAACACCTTTAAAGTTACTCAAATAAGAATTATTGTTCAGAAAAGTCTACAACGTAAAATTTATGTTGGAATTTTTAATTTAGAGGAAAACCACTTTTTCCCTTCAAAAGTGTTTAAAGGGATAAGGATTCCGCTACCTTCAGTAGACTCGGAAGCAATTTACACTGGAATCTCGATTTTACGTACGCTCACGGTCGCTTGGATTGCATTCGTAAAATCTTTATCTTCATACAATTTTAAACACCCCACCCCGTGAAGATACATGTTATAATTTATTGAACGGAATATATATAATATTAAATAATAAAAACAATGACTGCCGTCTGCCCTCTGCCCTCCCCTGCGTTCCCCTTATTTTTTTTAACATTCCACAACTTGCCTCATTGCACGAGTGATATAAAAGTGACATCACAGCGACTAAACACAGTTGCACCACGCATTGCATCATGTTAACTTTTGTGTGGTGACAGTAGGTTGTCCGACATGCCTTTCTTGGATATCTTTCCTTTTCGTAAGACGCGTGCTACTAAAATAAATTTATATTTGAGTTCGCAAACTTGTCCACTCCTTGCCAGAGACGACTGAACACAGACGAGACTATCCAGGGTAGGGTTGATGAGCTGGAAGAATTACCTGCCTTGCATTTTTATGGACTTCACCTTATCATATTTATCAGTTAATCTTTAACAGATCGGCTTGAAAAATATTAATGAACGCACTTTTAGTAACATAATCGAGGAGAATAAGCACACAGTTCAGTGTACACCTCTACTGTTTCATAAAAGTGATCATAGGTAGGGATTGGAAAAATTCGCGGTTTCAATGACCACTAGGATAGACTCCACGATTCTCTATGTACTCGGGCAAATATCACCTGGCTATTGGCTACCGACTCGGGACACCTGTTTATTGCGATTCTTATGATTCAATACTTCTTTTGTTGAGTGTTTGCCATTGGCTCAGAGTCCTTCAGGTAAATTGCGGTCCAATCACTGACGCAGCATTAAGCTAAACGAGTTTGGATTCCAGCCTGTCTCGAAAGGAATCCGCGAATTTTTACGATCTCTAATCATAGGCTTATTTGGTGAAGAAAAACGCTGCTCTGTAACGACAGACATTCATTAAAAACACAGTACATTTTAGTGCGAGAAGCCCTTGAATTTGTGATAGCCATAGGGAATTATTTGTTTGTATAGTAAGTTAAAAAAAGCTTAGTTAAAAATACATTTTAGTGCGAGAAGCCCTTGAATTTGTGATAGCCATAGGGAATTATTTGTTTGTATAGTAAGTTAAAAAAAGCTTAGTTAAAAAACCGCTCGTCACGTCTACTTGCTGCGTCACTTATACCATTTTTGAGCGTTTTTTTACTGGGAAACAGATGCAGCGAAGGTAATGAATGCGACACATGTCAAGATAATGCCTAATGGCATGGGTTGCTGTATATTAGCGGAAAGGAGAGGAAGTAGCTACTCAATATCGTTTCTTTCTCTCACGCTTCACAAGGTTTCAAGCTCAGTTGCTATGCTCACGAGCTGGAAATGTTGGGGTAAGGAATGTTGAGTATAGTTCATTTGCGGTAAAATAAATATTTTTACGGCCTTGACATAATTTTTCAATCGAAGAAATTTCGAACTTTGCGACAAATAGTGTACCTAGTCCATTTTTTCTTTTCGATTTTGAGTTTGATGACGCAATAACGTATACAATATTCACTAACGGTAAATGGATGTTGTATTAGCTTAAAAATATGAATACGCTGTGCATTAAAATTAATATTTTTACATGTTTTCATAGTGTTTTTTTTTTAAATTTTTATTAAATATATTTTGGTGTCAAATTTTCCGAATTTTAGATGGTTCCTGAAAAATGTATTCGTAAAAACGCGGCTTCGTTGAGTCCGGGCTCCGTAAAATCGAGGTTCTAATGTACTCTTAATTCTGAAGTTAAGTAATGAACATGTTATTTAAGGGTTTATCAGGGCCGTATTTACGCGCAGGCTATCTAGGCTGTAGCCTATGGGCCCGCACTACAAATGGGGGCCCGCACCACACGACACAAAAAAAAAATATACTGCGACGTGGATCTTCTTATATTCTTAAAATACGCGTCGACATAGTGTCCAGTTGTTTTGTGTGGATTAATTGCGCCGAACTAAACTCTTCTGTGGAAAGCTGACATATGAGTTATGTCAGCATTTAGAAATTTTCGATTATTTTCATTGGTTTTGGTGTCACTTAATTCCTTAACCTCTAAATACTGTTTGGTTAAATTGTCTAGTTAAATAATAAACTAATTTTTTCTGCGCTTTTCTATCATTAAATAAACTTATAGTACTCGACTACTGAATCCATCTGTGCTAATTCTAAATGATAAGCAATTATGATTCATATCGAAACATAGTAATATTCATTTAATTGTGAAACAATTTTTGACTATAATTATAAGCGTAGTTCAGGTGTTACATTTAAAAACAACTGTTTTCTGACTGTGATAACATATTTAAATCGTTTCTCTCCCAAAGTTGAATCTTTTGACCAACACGTTTTAAACTTTATAATTATTTTAATTTAATTTGTACGCGATATTTATTTATGGGTAAAGAGAGCAATTACTTGAAGGACTGTATTCTTGATATCCGTGTACCCGAGACGCTGCAAAAGTATAAGGACTGTATTCCTGCATTTTTGTTGCTAAAAATTCATTTGTTTCAATAAAATAGTTAATAATTAATTAATAAAGTAGCCAATATAGATTTTTTTTATGGCGAATGAGTACTGTGGTCTAGTATTTTAGTAACAGGACAAAAAAATTTTAATAGGGTCAGAACTGGAACTATTTTATGGCTAGTAACAAGCCGCAGTTAAGTCTTCCAAAATAATAAAAATACTTCATACCCCTAAGTCTGCCCCCCCCCCCTACAAATGATCATATGGGCGCCCTTGCTCTCTCCTCATATCATCACCCCTCTTCGTATGATTTCACTCGACGTGGACGAGACGTTAGGCCACACAAGTCATTCAGCATCGAGATACTGCGGGCAACTCCCACGCAAGCGTCGTACTGAGCTGAGCCAGTTTGGACTGCCTGCTCAGTCACTCCCAACCCGCTCGACCAGTGGCTTAGCAGTTATCCTGTCACTTCGTCATCAGTTTTAGGCAAAAAAAAATTCCAATGCTTCATGTTGCATTGAGGGACGTGCGCTGGTAGCACTGTTCGATTAACGTTAACCAAATAACAGTGTAAGGTATGCTTAGTGCGTGGCATTTAGAATACTCAAAGATCAGTCGACGTACCTCCAATTAGAGCTGATCACATGACGTGCGTGGCACAGGTGGTATTGAAGTGTAGTCCACTGTAGCGAAGTGTATAGTCCAGTGTGTTCGTACCCTTATTAAGGCACTGATATGTGATGATTGTTAACGTACAACCGGCTCCTTTTTCCCTTCTTCCCACACGAACCACGAATAGCTTTGCGGCATGGAAGTGACGTTATTAATATCCATATAATTAACCATTCCTCAAGCTTTATTTCATGCTTTTGTAACACGTTTATGTGTACCTACCAATCAAGGTGTCAGCATTTTGTGCTTCGATTTGCTATTTACGTTTAATTTAGTTAATTGCGCCAATATATCTTTTTTTTGTTCTAAAATTTTGCATAAATACATTACGCAAATCAACTTACACAAAAGTACAATGATACAATGAAAATAAAACAAACACTCAAGTAAATAGAATTTTCATTCTACAGTATCAAGAGGGAGTGCTAACACGTGCCAGAATTATTGAAATAAATTATTTTGAAAAATCACTTTGAAGCAAAGCCAGATGTAAAAATAACAGTGCAATGATTGTTGTTTTTCAGGTGACTGAAATGTGTATTATTCACAAATAAAAGAAACGTCACTGTTTAAGGTGCTGACCCCCCCCCCCCCCCCAAAAAAAGTTATTTTTTGCAAACTTTGTTCTAAATGCCTAATAGCCATACGCAATTTTGATACTTTTTAAATAAATTCTATCCGATGTCTGAGAACCAATGAACTGGACTACGGCTTGATAATTTTTCGAGTCCAGTTATCGTGATTTTTGCTCAAAACATTTTGTTATTTCTTTATCTCCAACATTTGTACACACTCTGTTATTGATTCCACCTAAAATACACACCTAAAATATTCTTGGAAACTGAATATAAACACGATAAATAGTTCACTCGTCAATACAGGTGTGAAAGCCACTTATAAAATCCATCCGCGTCTGAAGACTCCAGAAACGTTGACACTTCGAAGGAATAGTGTACCTAATATTTCTTTCACTATAACCGAAACTTTGAGACAAAATATTTTATTGTAACGATAATCACCGCGCACATGCGCCTGTTTATTTATGGAATGATTCTCAAAGCAAAGATACCTAAAGGAATTTTCTGCTGGAAACAAATCTCTTGTTTTGCGTGTGGCATTGGTGTTTCATATTTTAGAAATAATATTGGTGCGCTAAGAATATTATAAATTGCAAATCGTAGTAATGAATTGCAAGAAAAAAGTCATGTTCAAAGTAAACACATGAACATAGAAATTGTAAGAATGAATGCTGCACTTACTTGTCATGTTGAACGGCAGGTTTGTCGAGCGGTGCACCGGTGAATAAGCACGCACGCCGCCTGCAGGCCTGCCAACTGTCGCGCTCTGGCTCCCGGCCCGCACACTAGCAGTCTAGGCGCAGCAGTGGTGCCAGCCCGCCACCGAAGAGCGACTTAAAAGAGTTCGCTGCTGAGCAAATATCGCGCAGGCTCCGTTGACTGCGTGCTCCGCCGGTACCGTGCTCTGACATACTTCCTCTGTTTGCTTACATGGGTTCCAGGGCGTGCGCTAATCACCCGCAGGTATGCTCTATATTCCGTCCCTCTGGGTCACAGCGAATGTGTACATGTTCGGGCCGACATCCACGACCAAACTGGCAAATATTAGGCATTTGAGTTACACGAGTTGACGGATGTACATTCAGAAGTGTAACGGATAATACTATTGGGCACGATAGCAATATTCTAAAGACCGATTTCCCCAATAAGATTTGTCTTAACAAGCTCAATTTGTGCCAATGTAATCTCTAATTCCCCCTTTTCTGCGTTGCACCACTGGCTTAGTAGAGTTATTGAACTGAAACCTAACATTTAAAGTTCAATAAAATAATAACCATAGCTGTCTTAACCAATGTAGAGTTCGTATATTGGTTTTTTTTATAGGTTAGAACTGTTTCGAAGGACTCGTGCATTAATGTTAAAAGATAAAATGTACGGTATTGGTTTCGTTTAAAATTTTCACTTTTCACGGGCAACATAAATTACAGTAGTTGGAGTTTCCACGAGAAAGTGAAAATGTGAGTGATATCCAAGGAGTTTTGTGCTCAGACTGCTTAATCAGACAACACTGCGACACAGTGCGTCGCAAACTGTATTGTCATCATAGATATTGCGGGCCTCGTGGTCCGTATGCCAGAGCCGAGCATCGAACCAAGGGCCCGCTAAGATTTCCAGGCCGCGGAATGCCGCCCGTTGTAAAATTGAGTTTATGTGTGGATGTCTGTGAAAAAGATAATACTGGGTTACTTCTAAGGTGTTGTTAGAATTTGTTTCTTTGGCGGGATCGCGGGAGGGTGTCTTGCTGCTGGGAGCACAATATTTCTTTCACAAAAGGTTTGCGCAGTAACTCCACGCAGTTCCCTAGCGCATGCGCCATCGCACCACACTAATCAGCACCCCAGACGATACACATCGCCTTGCAGAGTCCCAGCTACGTGTTTCGGGTTGTGGTATGGATGGTTGTGTACCTGCAAAGGACAAGTGTAGATTTGGGATATATATTGGTGTGCAACTCTTTCCTTAAATTGATACACAAGAGATCCTCACCCTGAGTGTCGTGTATATCCACATAACTTTCAGGAAACACTTTACATATTGCAACACAGTTGACCTCAAACTCAAGAAGGACTTCGGGTACCACGAACTCGTCCGAAGAAAACATACGAGACAGAGCATCGGCCACCACATTATTTTTCCCCATAAGATGATGGAGCTTGAACCGAAACATGTAAAGATACAGGATACAGCTCCCCAACTTACCCAGTTGGTGAGGGTGGGTGAAGAGCCAACTGAGAGCCTGATTGTCAGTAAACAAGTCAAATTCACGAAATCAACTTAGGACTCAAACTTTTTAACTCCAAATAAACATGCTAATAGTTCTTTCTCATATGTATTTAGTCATTTCTCCACATCCAGGACAGTATGGTTTCCACAAGCAATGGGACTGAGGACACCCTGTTCAACGAGACCAAGTACAGCACCTAGGGCAATGGACGAATTATCTACATGAAGGGTGAATCGTTTGTTGAACTCCGACAAGATCAAAACAGGAGGAGAATCCATGAAACTTTTCATGGTGTTAAATGCATTTGCTTGTACCTCGCCCCAAGAGAACGAAGTATTCTTCTAGTAGAAAGAATTTAAAGGTGCACAAACAGCAACAAAATTCGGAATAAAATAGGCAAAGTATCCCAACATGCCCAAAAATCTTTGAATCCCTTTTACATTTTTGGGCCTAGGAAAATTGACAACCCGAGAAATTTTACTGGGGTAAATTATTTAGTTATATTTAGAAATAATTAATCCTAGTAACATAACATGGTCATTGCCAATTTAAATCTTATTACGATTCACAGTGAGGTAGGTGGCTCTCAGATGGTTGAAAATATCTCTCAAATGCTCGACATGCTCTTTAAAGGATGCATTGTATACAATAATATCATATATGTAATTCAATACATTCTTGAATTTAACATCATGTATGATGTGATCTAACACTTTACTGACTACCTTTACCTTTACTTTACCTGACTATCAAATCTTACACCCTAGGGTATTCTATTGAATTGGAAATGACACCAGAGGGTGGAGAAGGCAGTGTACCGATGTCAGTTGGGGTGGAGAAGGTATTGGTGAAAGCTCGCTTTTAAATCGATCACCGAGTATACATTAGCTTCTCCCAGATGTTGGAGGGCACTCGCTACTGTAAAGAGGGGGAAATACATCGTCGACTATCTTATAATTCAAAAGCTTAAAATTGTGTACGAGATAAAACTCAGCCGGTCCCATATTAGGGACTAGAAACATCGGTGTACTAAAGTCGAATCTAAGGGAATTATAACCCCGCCTTTACTAACTTGTCTATTATTCCTCGCGTAATATAAAGTTTAGGGAATTATACCTTGTGATATCTAGATCTGACAGGAACATCATCTTTGAGGTAAAAACGGTACAGCTGAACATCGCACTTTCCGAGCTTGGTGGCCACAATATCCAGAAAGGATAGCACGAGATCAGTGATAATCCTACTCCTATCATCTTATAGACTAGCTGAGTAAGGATGAAGAACTTGAAGTGAGTGTGCTTTCTACAGTCATGCATAACAATATAAACAACCATGGCATACACATATTAGCATTGCTTGGTGAACTTCTAACATTATTGTGCAGTATATGCTGTTCCTAGCCAACCACAATCCTTACTTGAAACCATAGAGACAACCCAAATATGTGAAACAACTCTGTGTGGTTAATCGGCCATGTTTTGCAGGGAGGAGCCATCCCAACATTCAGCTAGAGTGACTTCGGAAAATTGCACAACGTAATCGGGAAGACCGGTGCAAAATTTCAACCAGGAACCTCTGGGATGCGAGTGCAGTATGTTTAACTGCACCACCTTACTACATCATATGAACGGTTAAAAGTTTACATTAGTAAAGGTAATAAATCTTAACAGTAAGGTTTGTCATTTAAGCGAAATGTTTAAAATGTACTGGAAACTATTAGGATTATCAGTAAATTCCAAACTCCGTCAAGAACACAGCTTAAAAAACAGTAAAATGGCATACACGCAAATAAGCCCATTATTTAATGGGCATTAGGGAGGTGGATAATGTGCAAGCTAAAAGTGAAATATATATATATATATATATATATATATATAATGAGGATTCAGAACACCTAAAATACAACATGTATTTCAGATAGCTTTACAATAGACTAAATAGAATTAATCTTATAACAAAGGATCGTTACAAATACATTGTTCAGAGAATCAAAAACCATGAATTTTAATGATTTAGGCGCAATATTCATGTTAGAGATAAATGAGGAGACACAAAAAAATAACTCAAAAAAAGATGATACAACAGTACCCGCACTGACCAGGGGTATTATACAGTCACTAATGCGATCACAAACATCTCAGATTCAATTGATGAACAAAAAAAATTGTCCATATTACATTATACTGTATCAATGAGGGATTGATGAAAGTTGAACGCTATCATTAAAAATGTCCAAACGACAATAGGTACACTCATGGGCGTGGATCCCAGGGGGAGGGGGTGGCAGAAGGGTCCATTCACCCTGAAATTAAGAAGCCCATTGATAAAGAAGACCACTGGCCCACTTGCACTTGCAAAATTGTGACTATGAAAAGGGGTTAGTAAATACAATGATGTCAAAACAAAATTTTATGGAAAACTGTCTGTATTTTTTAAATTTTTTTGTCCTTATTGCATGCATATGTGTCAAAATAATGGCAGTAAATAAAATACAAGCAACTTATTTAGAGATTATATACCTATCAGTTAACCCAGCTTGCAAAACTCTTGGGCCGCGCGGGTCACCCTTGCGAATCATACTGATTTGCGCCCCTGCACTCAATCAATTAGGGATGGGTGAAGGATGGTCGCTATCCCTAAAAATGAGGATAAATCCTAGTAGCCAGGCAAGGATTCTCGCAAGGTGACATGCAGAGGCTGATAATGGTAAAAAAAAATATTAAGAGCGAGGAACGATACATATTAACCAAAAATAAGATACAATCGATGGAACTAAAACCATAATTTTAAAAAGGGTAGGCAGACCAGAAATTTATACAATATGTTAAGAGTTGTTTTAAATAGTACTACAAGATATGACCACCTTATACCCAATGTTAACAACAAACTAAGAATTACATTTTATCCAAGTATCGCCTTGACACGCCCGCTTCCGCTCCAAAACACTGTTTTATGATATTATAATGTGGTCGAGATAGGGTTAAAAAAAACCTTTTAAGCATTTTGGGTGCACAAAGTGCGCATGCACAGATCCGGTGAAACCATAGAGAGTGAGAGCGAGTAACAAAGTGCGGACGAGTTAATGAAAAGAATCGGGGAAGAATGGGATTAACAATGAGAACATCGATGAGCCCTGAGGAAACAGCAAAAATTCCATTAGTGTTCGTTGTGCTGGTGCAACTACCCTGCCCCCTTTTTTTTTTTTGTAAGAGACATCCATAACACAGTTCTACTCAACCAGTCCAATATAGAGCAGGAAAAATTGGATAAAATGCTCAAAGTCACAGTCTAGAAGATACATTTCTTTAGCGTTCAATAGTTTTTTTTTATAGAAACAGGTATATCAGAAGATCTTGTAGGCAAAGTGTTGCTGGACAGTGCAATTTCAGCACACAGTTCAACCAATATGTGCCATGAAGGGTCTCTGCTCTCTAGGGACGTCGGCAAGTCATGCGATTGGTAGGTATGGCTACTTGCAAAGCGCCCAGGTGAAGCGGGTGGTCTGTTTACAGGGTCAAGAGCATAATTCTCTCATGGGCTGCAAGAGCGCCCACAGAGCAAAATATTGATGCCAAAAGTGGCTAGTACACGCACTAAGGGCAAGAAAGAAGGCTTTATACAGAAGATGGTAGCTCCTCAAGGCTGAAGACTAATTTTAAACCAGCATAATGAGGGAGCAAACAAAGCTCAAGCAAGCCGTAAGTTCACAGTAAGTGTCTCATGCAAGCTCAACATACTCTTGCCAGACGAACAGATCTGTAGCAGGATGAAAATTACCGGAAGCATCATGTGCTGATTCAACCAGCTCTTGCCAAATGAACAGATGTGAACAGACTGATAATTACCAGAAACGTCTTGTGCGGGCACAGCTAATTCTATCCAGACTAACACATATTAAGTAAGCTGGAAGTTCACCAAAAGCGACTCATGTGGGCTCAGACAACACTTGCAAAACAAACAGATGTGATGCAGGATGAAATTTTTCAGAAACATTTCGTTTGGGTACAGCTAACTCTCGCCAGAGGAACACAGAAAAAACGGGCTGAAAATTAGCCGGAAGCATTTCGAACGAGCTCAGCCAGCTTTCGCCAGACAAACATATGTGTACCAGGCTGAAAATGTTCAGAAACGTCTAATGCAAGCTCAGCTAATTCTCGCCAGATGAACGGAGCTGAAACATGTTGAAACCTCACTAGAAGCATATCATGCGGGCTCAGCTATCTCACGATAGACTAACAGATTAACCAGAATTTCGCCAAATGCATCTCGTGCATACTCAGACAGCTCTTGCCAAATGGACAGATGGAAAACAGGTTAAAAATTTCCAGAATTCTCTCGTGCGGTCACAGCTAGCTCTATCGAAACGATACACAGATTAAGCAGGCAAGAAATTCGCCGGAAGCTTCTCGTGAGGGCTCAGCCAGCTTTCGCCAGACGAACAGAGCTGAAGCAGGCTTGAACGCCAGAAACATTTCATGCAGACTCAGCTATCTAATTAGATAGACGAACAGAGCTAATGCAGGCCTGAAATTCGCTGGAAACTTCCCGTGTGGGCTCAGCCAGCTCTTGGTAAACGTACAGATGTGAGGCAGGATGAAAATTTCCAGAAAAATCTCGCGTGGGCACATCTAGCTCTCGCCAAACGAACACAAATTAAGAGGGCTGGAAGTTCACCTGGATGAGTTATGTGCGTGCTCAGCAAACTCTTACAAAAACGAACAGATTAAGAGCAGGCTGAAAATTACCGTGTTTTGTGCGAGCTCAGCTGGCTCTCAACAGACGAACAGTGTGTAGTAGGCTGAAAATTACAGAAAGCATCTCGTGTGGGGTCACATAGCTCTCACTAGAAGTACAGAGCTGAAGAAGAATGTAAAAAAAAAGGGAGCATCTCGTACCATTTCAGCTAGCTCTCGATAGACGAACAAAGCTAGAGTAGGTTGAAAATAGCCGGAAAAATCTAGTGCCAGCTCAGTTTGTTCTCGTCAGACAAACAGGTCTGTAACAGTCTGAAAGTTCACCGTAAGCATTTCGTGAGGGTTCAGCAACTACTTGTTAGACGAACATAGTAAAGCAGGCTGGAATAGCATTGAAAGCATACCGCTGTTACTGCCCTTGTGTAGTTAAAGATAACCTTTACATTCACTTAGTTATAAAAGCCCTGGAAGCTGCTTTAAGTGGGCTAAAGACTCAACAGTATACTCGGAGGTATACAAGCGAGAAAAATTAAAAAAGGAACTTACTTCTCACAATAGGAAGTAGAAAATGGATCGTATTTGAAGTAATAAATAAAATAATAAGTTTGCTTAAAGCTTACCCTTTTTATTGTTAATTATGGTTTTCGTTATCTTAAAAAAAAATACGCCGTTTTCACTGCTTAAGGGTTAAATTTCGGAAAATATAAAACAACTGATTGGTTGGTTTCGTATATTTATGACTGTTACCCAATATCATTTAATACACTGAATTAAATTCGCAGATATAATTTATAATCTTTAAAGCTAACCTACTTCTTTTTTTCACCCCTTAGGGGTTGAATTTCCCAAAATATAAAAATGGTTATTGATAGTTTTCATTTGTTTAATATTAATAACCAATTTTATTCATTACCTTTATTAAATTCAGAGAAATAAAATCTTTATTCTTAAAATCATACGTACCCCTGTCTCACCCCCTAAGGGTCTTATTTAGAAAAATATAAAAATTGTGGTCGTAGTTTTCGTATGTTTTTAATAGGTACCCAATATAATTTATTACCTTTATTTAATTCGGAGATATAATTATTATTCTTAGTAGCATACTTACCCCTTTTTTACCCCTTACGGATTGAATTTCAGAAATATGACAATTGTGGTTGGTGGTTTTCGTATGTTTATTATTGGTACCCAATATCATGTGTTGTTATAATAAAATTTGGAGATAAAATTATTAATCTCAATAACATATTTACCCTTATTTTACTTCTCAGGGGCTGAATTTACCCCCAAAAAAATGTTGTTGGTAGTTTTAGTACATTTATTTTTAGTACCCAATATCATTTAATAAGCTTAATTAAATACAAATATTTTTTTATTAATTTTAACACATACCTACCCTTTTTTTATCACTTAGAAGTAGTATATAATAGGGGCTCCGGAAACTGGCTTCTGGCTGTGGTGGCTGTGGTGACACCCGCCATCTTGGATTGTGACGTCACGGCGGCCATCTTGGATGACCTTGACCTTGACCTTTGATCTTGACCTTTAATTTGATCCTCAAAAATCGCCAAAATTGGGTAAAATTTGCCCAAAATTCCTCAAAATTCGCCAAAATTTCCATTTCTGTGGAAAAAAAATTCCGCCAAAAAATCTCAAAAAATTCCACAAATTAAAAATTTCTCTTTTCGAGGGAAAAATTTCCCGTTTCGAGGGAAAAATTCCCGTTTTTAGTCCTTAAAAATCCCAGCGGCTGAAAATTCCTATAACTGGCTTAAGCATCCTTAACGCAAGCCTCAGTTAAGCCATTTATAGGATTATGACGTCACCGTTGCATTTTCCGTTACGCCCGCCATCTTTAACTTTTTTATTTATTATCCGATTTTAATGAAATTTTTTTAAAAATTATAAAAAAATTAAATTAATAAAATTTTAATATATTTTTTTTAAAAATTGTACTTTTTAGACACGGAGTTTGGAGTCCTCGGTTCGAACCCGACGAGGGCAAAAAAAATTAAAAATGGCGACCGATACTTCCTCACAGTGGCTGCAGGCAGACTGACTCCCACCACTTTTTTTTTTCAAAGCATATATAACGTCACCTAGTATGAAGTCATGTCCGCCATCTTGTCTTCGATGTTGGAAGCCATCATCATTGTATCGGCGGCGAGAGTGCGCTGACGCAATGTTAGTTTGATTCTTACCCGCTAGAGCGCAGTAATCATTTATTATTGCTGTGACACTCGCCATCTTGTCATTTGGCCGCCATCTTGTAAATCCGTAATTTTAATGCTAGAGATTCGGGAAAAAGTTCAAAATACATTAAAAAAATTTGTAATCTATATACAGATTGATTCGTTCAGTTTCAGTCCTTGGTTCGATACCCGATCGATACATTAATGATTAATTTTATGTAAAAAAATAATAATTTCAATAAACCATGTTCATCATTCTTAAAGAGACTTTAAAACCTCTACTACCATCATCCTATAAGCCATCAACACCACCATCTTGGAAAATTCATAATTATATTGCTAGAGATTCGGGAAAAAGTTCAGAAATCATTAAATAAATTTCCAATCAATGTACCGATTAATTAGATCGACTTAGGTCCATGGTACGATTCTGAACGATGAAAAAAATATTAAATATAATATAATAGTGGCAGGTCCGAGAAATAAAGCAACACAAGTTCTTTTACAAACATAATATTTATTACATAATTTCTATTCTACTACAGGATCACTTACGAAAGCCAGCAACTTTATAATCAATCATTTAGTTCCGCATCGGTGTGAAATGACTAATTCTTAGCTCCAATCGGTTTATACTAGACAGAGTCCAACCAGAACCTTTACTGACATAGTTCTCCTCTTCTTGACAGAGTTTCTGGATACCGTTTTTAACAGTTTGCTTCACATCGTTAGAACTGTAAATTACTGCAGCCGATGTCTTGAATGCACACTTCTTCACTTTGTCATCTAACGGATATGGCTTTCCATATAAACAGTCCAACCACAAGTTATATTTTAATGGTCCGTTTGTTGCTACGTCATCAGTAAGCTGATTGATTATGTCCTGTCTGATATCATCAAGAAAATTACAAATGTCCTTCGACTCACCGAACGTATTTAGATAATAATAGTCTTTCAACGTTCCACGAAATGCAGACTGCGCCAAGTAGAACCCATTATCGTTTACTTGTAATGCACCGAACACAGTCTTAGGTTTATTTTCATGTTCAGACGTCATAGCAATCGGGTTCTGCACATCTGTTGTTTTGGTTGTACGCTTTCGTGTCTCCAATCTAAAGCGAGGAGTCGAAATGTCGGCAGGTAGTTCAGCAGTAGGAGCACAGACTCCACCTTTACATTTCTTCGCATGATGTCGCAAACTGTCAATTCGAGTAAACCATTTAAGGCACTCATCACAGCGAAACTTCATGCGAGAAGGATTCTTCATGCATTTGCTCCGCTCATGTCTTCGTGCGCCATGGGAAAATGCGAACGACGTATCACAGTAGCTGCAAGGATACCGTGGTGATGAAGACGAGCCTTTCAGACCTAATCCAGATACAGGCGTTGCAACAGTAGTACCATTTCCAGGCATACTCTTATGCACATCGATGCATCGTTGTTGCACCGAAACCTTTACTTTCTGTCGCACGGCAGGACCTTTGCATGCCTTCATGTGCGTTTTCATATTATCTTTTCTAGCAAACCGCTTATGACATTTCACACAAACAAACATTTTGCGATATAGGTTCTTGGCACATTCGCTCCTCTCGTGGCGTCGAGCATTGCTGTTGTTTGAGAAAATCTTGTTGCAGTAACAGCACCGATGTTCGTTAGTTGTCAAATCAGCATCCATTGAAGTCTCCATCGAGTTCGAATCGTTGTTCGTCGTGGTTTCCTGCACAGCCAGCTCTGTAGTCATTAAGCTCTCTTCTGCTGGTGGTACCACGACTGATGAAGTCTCCTCCAATGTTGTCGTCCTCGTTGCCAACGGGATCTGCACCTTCTTAGTCGTCGCTGACGTCAAGGTTCCCGTAGACGATGGTACAACGTCCATCGAGTTCGCCGTTAAAGTCGGTAAAGATGCCATCGAGTTCACAAGATCAAGTAATTACGCAACTTATGCACCAGATGAATCAAATTAGGTGATCCTTACAACGTCGTCAGTAACAAACTGAGCGACCCGATGTCTAGGACTCGCTTATATACATGCACCGGATGGAATAATACGCTAGTCAAATCAAGATCAATTTACTATAATACTAGAGTCAAATCAACATTAAAAATAGAAGCACCATTAACAAAAAAGGAAGCACATTTTGGACGCGCAGTCAATAAAAAGGAAGCACATTCTACAAAACGAAAGCTCATTTAACGAAAAGGAGGTACATTCACACTTACATTAAACTCGATAGGATGCGATCGTCAGTGTTAAGCTAGGATATAATGTCTCCATAAGTCTATGAATCCACCAGTTAGTAGTTCCATAAGTAATTGACTTCAACAGTCTTTTGGCTCTAATAATCGTTGGCTACAATTTTCGTAGGCTCCAATATTCAGTGACTCCAATATTCGTTGGCTACAATTTTCGTAGGCTCCAATATTCGTTGGCTCCAATATTCGTTGTCTCCATTATTCATTCGCTCCAATATTCGTTGACACCAATATTCGTTGACTCCAATAATCATTGGCTCCAATATTCATTGGCTCCAATATTCATGGGCTCCATTATCAATTGGCTCCAATTGCTCCAAATACTCCAACAGGCTCCAAAAGGCTCCATCAGTCTTTTGGCTCCAACAGTCTTTTGGTTCCAACAGTCTTTTGGCTCCAATATTCATTGGCTTAAATATTCATTGACTCCAATATTCATTGACTCCAATATTCATTGGCTCCAATAGTCATTGGCTCCATTAGACATTGACTCCAATAGTCATTGACTCCAATATTCATTGTCTCCAACAGTCTTTTGGCTCCAAAAGTCTTTTGGCTCCAATATTCGTTGTCACCAATATTCATTGACTACATTATTCATTGACTCCAATATTCATTGGCTCCAATATTCATTGGCTCCAATAGTCATCGGCTCCAATAGACATTGGGTCCAATAGACATTGACGCGAATAGTCATTGGCTCCAATATTCATTGTCTCCAACAGTCTTTTGGCTCCAAAAGTCATTGACTCCAACAGTATTTTGGCTCCAATAGTCATTAGCTTCTAAAGTCATAGGCTCCAACTGCTTTTTGTCTCGTCAGCGTCAAATATATTTGGCTAGAATGCTACGAGTCTAAGAGACTATGAGCCGCAAGACTACAAGTCTAAAAGGATCTAGCTGGTTACGAGTTATTCATGCCTGCGAGACTACAGAGCTACGAAGCTTCTAGAACTCAAGTTTAAGTGACTGCGAGGATACAGGACTACAAGTCTGCATGAGTACTTGACTACGAAGCTACTCATCTACAAGGCTCCAATTGTCGCATCTGTCTTCGTCGGAATTTTCTCTTTTGCTCCATCTGCTCCAACAGCATTATGTTATAAGATTACAAAGCTACTTGATTACGTAGCTTCAAGTCTACGAGGCTCCATTGCATCATTACTACAAGCTACGAGCCATGAGGTTACGAGACTATGCGATTGCAAGTCTTAAAGGTTACGTGATCGCGAGGCTATAGGACTACGAAGCTTCCAGAACGCATGGTCACGAGACTGCATAAATAATTGGCCGCGTGGCTACGAAACGTCATGTCTCTAACTGACTACAATAGCACTATTCAGTGGTGAGAGTTAATTTATCTCATGCAAAGGTACTTGGTGCAAGTAGTTCCGCTTTTCAACATCAGATGTCGTCACATGTTGCTTGCAGGTAAATAATATTTATTTCCTTTATGCGGGATGAGGGATGCTCACTATCGATCGCATAAGAAGGATGGCTTCGATAGTCTTCAAGGAGAAGGAAGTTCATCCTTCCTGCTAGTGCTTCTCAGATTTCTCACGGTCCGCCATCTTGGAATGAAACGTCACGGCGGACATCTTGGATAGGTGTGACCTTGACCTTTGACCGAAACCGCAGGATTGATCGCAAGCACACGGATTAACCATCAAAATATTGATAAGAATAATCAGGAGCACACGGAGAAACCCACCAAAATATTGACAAGAATAATCAGAAGCACACGGAGAAAAACGACACACGTTTTCTTTGAAATCATAAAATTACAGGAAAAAAATTTAATAAATAACAGATAAATTAATAAAAAATTTAAAATGGCAAAAAAATACAAAAAATACATAAAATTCTGGCTTTTACTAGAACTATATCTTTGCTAAACAATGTGAAGTTCACAAGCTAGCAGAATCTGTTTATGTATTTTTTGTATTTTTTTGCCATTTTAAATTTTTTATTAATTTATTTGTTATTTATTAAAATTTTTTTCCTGTAATTTTATGATTTCAAAGAAAACGTGTGTCGTTTTTCTCCGTGTGCTTCTGATTATTCTTGTCAATATTTTGGTGGTTTTCTCCGTGTGCTCCTGATTATTCTTATCAATATTTTGATGGTTAATCCGCGTGCTTGCGATCAATCCTGCGGTTTCGGTCAAAGGTCAAGGTCACACCTATCCAAGATGTCCGCCATGACGTTTCATTCCAAGATGGCGGACCGTGAGAAATCTGAGAAGCACTAGCAGGAAGGATGAACTTCCTTCTCCTTGAAGACTATCGAAGCCATCCTTCTTATGCGATCGATAGTGAGCATCCCTCATCCCGCATAAAGGAAATAAATATTATTTACCTGCAAGCAACATGTGACGACATCTGATGTTGAAAAGCGGAACTACTTGCACCAAGTACCTTTGCATGAGATAAATTAACTCTCACCACTGAATAGTGCTATTGTAGTCAGTTAGAGACATGACGTTTCGTAGCCACGCGGCCAATTATTTATGCAGTCTCGTGACCATGCGTTCTGGAAGCTTCGTAGTCCTATAGCCTCGCGATCACGTAACCTTTAAGACTTGCAATCGCATAGTCTCGTAACCTCATGGCTCGTAGCTTGTAGTAATGATGCAATGGAGCCTCGTAGACTTGAAGCTACATAATCAAGTAGCTTTGTAATCTTATAACATAATGCTGTTGGAGCAGATGGAGCAAAAGAGAAAATTCCGACGAAGACAGATGCGACAATTGGAGCCTTGTAGATGAGTAGCTTCGTAGTCAAGTACTCATGCAGACTTGTAGTCCTGTATCCTCGCAGTCACTTAAACTTGAGTTCTAGAAGCTTCGTAGCTCTGTAGCCTCGCAGGCATGAATAACTCGTAACCAGCTAGATCCTTTTAGACTTGTAGTCTTGCGGCTCATAGTCTCTTAGACTCGTAGCATTCTAGACAAATATATTTGACGCTGACGAGACAAAAAGCAGTTGGAGCCTATGACTTTAGAAGCTAATGACTATTGGAGCCAAAATACTGTTGGAGTCAATGACTTTTGGAGCCAAAAGACTGTTGGAGACAATGAATATTGGAGCCAATGACTATTCGCGTCAATGTCTATTGGACCCAATGTCTATTGGAGCCGATGACTATTGGAGCCAATGAATATTGGAGCCAATGAATATTGGAGTCAATGAATAATGTAGTCAATGAATATTGGTGACAACGAATATTGGAGCCAAAAGACTTTTGGAGCCAAAAGACTGTTGGAGACAATGAATATTGGAGTCAATGACTATTGGAGTCAATGTCTAATTGAGCCAATGACTATTGGAGCCAATGAATATTGGAGTCAATGAATATTGGAGTCAATGAATATTGGAGTCAATGAATATTGGAGCCAATGAATATTGGAGTCAATGAATATTTAAGCCAATGAATATTGGAGCCAAAAGACTGTTGGAGCCAAAAGACTGTTGGAGCCAAAAGATTGATGGAGCCTTTTGGAGCCTGTTGGAGTATTTGGAGCAATTGGAGCCAATTGATAATGGAGCCCATGAATATTGGAGCCAATGAATTGACGTCGACCCAAGTGTCTCCTCGGCTCCCTCAGGCCGTTATGCCTCGTCAACGTCCTCCCTGTGTGTCCCCAGTGGAGTGCGACGGCCAGGGACGCACCCGCGTGCGCCCTAGCATGCCAGTAAGGGTTATGTCTGTGTATATATATTTGCAAACGATCAAGGGTCTTAAATGTAAATAACTTATTTATTCATTAATGTCTCGTGTATGTCTTTGTAAATAATTCAATAACTTTCTGAAGGGTTTCGCCGTAGTATGTAATCGCAGCCTGGCGCGCCGCGGGACGGAGCTCTCTCCCACGCCGGCCGATTTTCCCCTCCCTCCCCGCCACCCGCGGGCGCCGGCCCGCGGGCGAGCGGGGAGAGGCAGTCGCGTCCTGGTCTCGAGCGGAGACAGACGTGTTCGTTGCTCCGCGAGCCGCGCACGTTGCGCTCGGGATTGAACGTTCGCTCAGTCCGCAGTCGGTCACGGCAGCTGAGCTGCCACCGCGAATCAGCTTAGCATTGTTAACTTACGAGTCATCGGGAGACGTGTCTAGCGGGCAGTTTCTACAACGCGAACGTGGTGCTACGAGTCTCTGAACTTTTCGCCGTCCACGGAACATTACGTAACGGGCCGCGTATGTACAGCGTTCCGTCTTCGGGCCCTTTCTCACTGGGTCAGCCTAGCATTAATAAACTTTACGATTCGCGCCGAAACGTATTTGAGAACCGCCCCGTCATCAGGGAGTCCGTGTCGCCGTGGTAGGGCACTTGTTCCGCGACGGTTCCGCCAGGCTGCGGCAGGACTTTATAAGCGTTAATAAAAGACGGCTCGTGAAATTCGTTAATGCCGTGTTCTGCTTGCGACAACCTACCAACATTCCTCGCAATCACTTCACTCTCCCTCCAGGTCCCGCCTTTCCCGGTCCCGGCCACGTTGGCCTGGACCCACACCTCTCCGACGAGGGCAGTACGGGCATAACAGGACATTTATTTCAACGGGAAAACGGGGACCTGAAGCCGAGGGACGTCATTTGGCGCCCAACTAGTGTGGCCGTAAGCATACGCAAGCGCACGCAAGCGCACGCAAGCGCGCAGATGCAGGACAGGACGGAAGCAGGTGCGACCGCGCGGCGTGGGAGCGGCGCGAACTCGAGACGGCGCGCCGGCGCGCCGGCGGGAGATAACGCAGCGCGGGAACGGCGCGAACACGAGACGTTTCGGCGAGAGATACCGTGGCGTGAGAGCGACGCGAACTCGAGACGTTCGGCGTAAGATAACGCGACGTGGGAGCGGTGTGAACCGGAGACGGCGGGCGACGCGACAGGGATCGGTGGCGCGACAGATAACGTGTCGTGGGAGCGCCACGAACCTGAGATCGCGACGCAGCAGGGATCTTCGGTTCAAGATAACGCCGCGAGAGGAAGACACGGACTGAATTACCGAACAGAGACACTCCCGATAAACATGGACGACTTCCAGGAAGCGTACGAGACATGGGCGGAAACAGACTTTCCGGAGCCCGGCGAGTGCTGCGAGCACTTCGCAGATTACGAGTGCGGTTTCTGCTTTGAGTACCGGGCGTATGGTAGGACAATGTGCGGTGCGGACTCGTGCCCCGGCGGGACATCGGATGGGCGGATCTGCGGGACGTGCGGGAATCTGTGGCACAGGGAGTGTTCACAACTGGTCGCGCGAGAAGAGGAACGGACGTCCTGCTTTACGTGTGACCAGTGCCAAGCGAAACTGGGCGTGGGTGGTGCCGCAAGTGTCTCGACCGCGAAGGTCGAGTGGTCACACTGGGCGGGCGCCATCACGCTGCAGGAGTCGGCGATACTCCCAACGCCACTGCAACCGACGCCGCCGCCGACGCTGCCCACGACACCGCCGCCGACGCTGCCTCCGACACCGCCTCCAACACAGCCCCCGCCCTATGGGGTGGAGACGCCGAGCAGGACATCGCTGAAGACGGAGGAAGCCGCGCCCGTCCAGCCCCTGTGGTACGACTGGCACGCGACGTCCGGGTGGATACGGCAGGCCGACTCAGACACGCCGCCCCTGACGCCGCCGCCCCCAACTGCCGTAGGGGCTCACGAGGAGCCTACGCGGTGCGAACCGGCTGTGCTGACACAACCGCTCTGCACACACAAGGGCGTGCCGCGACCACTGTCATGTGGGCCACCTTTGACGCGACGCCGCCGCCATCTGCCGCGTGCGACGCGGAAGGTGCCACGCCCCTTCGGACTATCACGTGGGCCGCCTTTGACGCGACGCCGCCGCCTGCTGCCGCGCGCGACGCGAAAGGTGCCACGCCCCTTCGGACTATCAAGTGGGCCACCTTTGACGCGACGCCGCCGCCTGTTGCTGCGGGCGACGCGAAAGGTGCCACGCCCCTTCGGACTGTCAAGTGTGCCACCTTTGACGCGACGCCGCCGCCTGTTGCTGCGGACGACGCGAAAGGTGCCACGCCCCCTCGGACTGTCAAGTGTGCCACCTTTGACGCGACGCCGCCGCCTGATGCTGCGGGCGACGCGAAAGGTGCCACGCCCCCTCGAAGTTACAAGTGTGCCACCTTTGACGCGACGCCGCCGCCTGATGCTGCGGGCGACGCGAAAGGTGCCACGCCCCCTCGAAGTTACAAGTGTGCCACCTTTGACGCGACGCCGCCGCCTGTTGCTGCGGGCGACGCGAAAGGTGCCACGCCCCTTTCGGACTATCACGTGGGCCGCCTTTGACGCGACGACGCCGCCAACTGCCGCGTGCGACGCGAAAGGTGCCACGCATCCTCGGACTGTCAAGTGTGCCACCTTTGACGCGACGCCGCCGCCTGTTACTGCGGGCGACGCGAAAGGTGCCACGCCCCCTCGGACTGTCAAGTGTGCCACCTTTGACGCGACGCTGCCGCCTGATGCTGCGGGCGACGCGAAAGGTGCCACGCCCCCTCGGACTGTCAAGTGTGCCACCTTTGACGCGACGCCGCCGCCTGTTGCTGCGGACGACGCGAAAGGTGCCACGCCCCCTCGGACTGTCAAGTGTGCCACCTTTGACGCGACGCCGCCGCCTGATGCTGCGGGCGACGCGAAAGGTGCCACGCCCCCTCGGAGTGTCAAGTGTGCCACCTTTGACGCGACGCCGCCGCCTGTTGCTGCGGGCGACGCGAAAGGTGCCACGCCCCCTCGGACTGTCACGTGGGCCACCTTTGACGCGACGCCGCCGCCAGCTGCTGCGGGCGACGCGAAAGGTGCCACGCCCCCTCGGACTGTCAAGTGTGCCACCTTTGACGCGACGCCGCCGCCTGTTGCTGCGGACGACGCGAAAGGTGCCACGCCCCCTCGGACTGTCAAGTGTGCCACCTTTGACGCGACGCCGCCGCCTGATGCTGCGGGCGACGCGAAAGGTGCCACGCCCCCTCGAAGTTACAAGTGTGCCACCTTTGACGCGACGCCGCCGCCTGATGCTGCGGGCGACGCGAAAGGTGCCACGCCCCCTCGAAGTTACAAGTGTGCCACCTTTGACGCGACGCCGCCGCCTGTTGCTGCGGGCGACGCGAAAGGTGCCACGCCCCTTTCGGACTATCACGTGGGCCGCCTTTGACGCGACGACGCCGCCAACTGCCGCGTGCGACGCGGAAGGTGCCACGCATCCTCGGACTGTCAAGTGTGCCACCTTTGACGCGACGCCGCCGCCTGTTACTGCGGGCGACGCGAAAGGTGCCACGCCCCCTCGGACTGTCAAGTGTGCCACCTTTGACGCGACGCTGCCGCCTGATGCTGCGGGCGACGCGAAAGGTGCCACGCCCCCTCGGACTGTCAAGTGTGCCACCTTTGACGCGACGCCGCCGCCTGTTGCTGCGGACGACGCGAAAGGTGCCACGCCCCCTCGGACTGTCAAGTGTGCCACCTTTGACGCGACGCCGCCGCCTGATGCTGCGGGCGACGCGAAAGGTGCCACGCCCCCTCGGAGTGTCAAGTGTGCCACCTTTGACGCGACGCCGCCGCCTGATGCTGCGGGCGACGCGAAAGGTGCCACGCCCCCTCGAAGTGTCAAGTGTGCCACCTTTGACGCGACGCCGCCGCCCATTGCCGCGCGCGACGTTAAAGGTGCCACGCCCCTTCGGACTGTCACGTGGGCCGCCTTTGACGCGACGCCGCCGCCAGCTGCTGCGGGCGACGCGAAAGGTGCCACACCCCCTCGGACTGTCACGGGGGCTACCTTTGACGCGACGCCGCCGCCAGCTGCCGCGTGCGACGCGGAAGGTGCCACGCCCCTTCGGACTGTCATGCGGGCCGCCTTTGACGCGACGCCGCCGCTTGCTGCCGCGCGCGACGCAAAAGGTGCCACGCCCCTTCGGACCATCACGTGGGCACCTTTGACGCGACGCCGCCGCCCACTGCCGCGCGCGACGCGAAAGGTGCCACGCCCCTTCCATCTGTCACGAGGGTCCCGGACTCAGCAGGTCAGTTCTCCAGTGCCACGGCCTGGTGCTTCATGTCCATTTAATAAATGAGAGGCGTTGACGGACATAACGGCCTCGTCGGAGGGGGGGCATTTGACGTCGACCCAAGTGTCTCCTCGGCTCCCTCAGGCCGTTATGCCTCGTCAACGTCCTCCCTGTGTGTCCCCAGTGGAGTGCGACGGCCAGGGACGCACCCGCGTGCGCCCTAGCATGCCAGTGAGGGTTATGTCTGTGTATATATATTTGCAAACGATCAAGGGTCTTAAATGTAAATAACTTATTTATTCATTAATGTCTCGTGTATGTCTTTGTAAATAATTCAATAACTTTCTGAAGGGTTTCGCCGTAGTATGTAATCGCAGCCTGGCGCGCCGCGGGACGGAGCTCTCTCCCACGCCGGCCGATTTTCCCCTCCCTCCCCGCCACCCGCGGGCGCCGGCCCGCGGGCGAGCGGGGAGAGGCAGTCGCGTCCTGGTCTCGAGCGGAGACAGACGTGTTCGTTGCTCCGCGAGCCGCGCACGTTGCGCTCGGGATTGAACGTTCGCTCAGTCCGCAGTCGGTCACGGCAGCTGAGCTGCCACCGCGAATCAGCTTAGCATTGTTAACTTACGAGTCATCGGGAGACGTGTCTAGCGGGCAGTTTCTACAACGCGAACGTGGTGCTACGAGTCTCTGAACTTTTCGCCGTCCACGGAACATTACGTAACGGGCCGCGTATGTACAGCGTTCCGTCTTCGGGCCCTTTCTCACTGGGTCAGCCTAGCATTAATAAACTTTACGATTCGCGCCGAAACGTATTTGAGAACCGCCCCGTCATCAGGGAGTCCGTGTCGCCGTGGTAGGGCACTTGTTCCGCGACGGTTCCGCCAGGCTGCGGCAGGACTTTATAAGCGTTAATAAAAGACGGCTCGTGAAATTCGTTAATGCCGTGTTCTGCTTGCGACAACCTACCAACATTCCTCGCAATCACTTCACTCTCCCTCCAGGTCCCGCCTTTCCCGGTCCCGGCCACGTTGGCCTGGACCCACACCTCTCCGACGAGGGCAGTACGGGCATAACAGGACATTTATTTCAACGGGAAAACGGGGACCTGAAGCCGAGGGACGTCAGAATATTGGAGCCAATGATTATTGGAGTCAACGAATATTGGTGTCAACGAATATTGGAGCGAATGAATAATGGAGACAACGAATATTGGAGCCAACGAATATTGGAGCCTACGAAAATTGTAGCCAACGAATATTGGAGTCACCGAATATTGGAGCCTACGAAAATTGTAGCCAACGATTATTAGAGCCAAAAGACTGTTGAAGTCAATTACTTATGGAACTACTAACTGGTGGATTCATAGACTTATGGAGACATTATATCCTAGCTTAACACTGACGATCGCATCCTATCGAGTTTAATGTAAGTGTGAATGTACCTCCTTTTCGTTAAATGAGCTTTCGTTTTGTAGAATGTGCTTCCTTTTTATTGACTGCGCGTCCAAAATGTGCTTCCTTTTTTGTTAATGGTGCTTCTATTTTTAATGTTGATTTGACTCTAGTATTATAGTAAATTGATCTTGATTTGACTAGCGTATTATTCCATCCGGTGCATGTATATAAGCGAGTCCTAGACATCGGGTCGCTCAGTTTGTTACTGACGACGTTGTAAGGATCACCTAATTTGATTCATCTGGTGCATAAGTTGCGTAATTACTTGATCTTGCGAACTCGATGGCATCTTTACCGACTTTAACGGCGAACTCGATGGACGTTGTACCATCGTCTACGGGAACCTTGACGTCAGCGACGACTAAGAAGGTGCAGATCCCGTTGGCAACGAGGACGACAACATTGGAGGAGACTTCATCAGTCGTGGTACCACCAGCAGAAGAGAGCTTAATGACTACAGAGCTGGCTGTGCAGGAAACCACGACGAACAACGATTCGAACTCGATGGAGACTTCAATGGATGCTGATTTGACAACTAACGAACATCGGTGCTGTTACTGCAACAAGATTTTCTCAAACAACAGCAATGCTCGACGCCACGAGAGGAGCGAATGTGCCAAGAACCTATATCGCAAAATGTTTGTTTGTGTGAAATGTCATAAGCGGTTTGCTAGAAAAGATAATATGAAAACGCACATGAAGGCATGCAAAGGTCCTGCCGTGCGACAGAAAGTAAAGGTTTCGGTGCAACAACGATGCATCGATGTGCATAAGAGTATGCCTGGAAATGGTACTACTGTTGCAACGCCTGTATCTGGATTAGGTCTGAAAGGCTCGTCTTCATCACCACGGTATCCTTGCAGCTACTGTGATACGTCGTTCGCATTTTCCCATGGCGCACGAAGACATGAGCGGAGCAAATGCATGAAGAATCCTTCTCGCATGAAGTTTCGCTGTGATGAGTGCCTTAAATGGTTTACTCGAATTGACAGTTTGCGACATCATGCGAAGAAATGTAAAGGTGGAGTCTGTGCTCCTACTGCTAAACTACCTGCCGACATTTCGACTCCTCGCTTTAGATTGGAGACACGAAAGCGTACAACCAAAACAACAGATGTGCAGAAACCGATTGCTATGACGTCTGAACATGAAAATAAACCTAAGACTGTGTTCGGTGCATTACAAGTAAACGATAATGGGTTCTACTTGGCGCAGTCTGCATTTCGTGGAACGTTGAAAGACTATTATTATCTAAATACGTTCGGTGAGTCGAAGGACATTTGTAATTTTCTTGATGATATCAGACAGGACATAATCAATCAGCTTACTGATGACGTAGCAACAAACGGACCATTAAAATATAACTTGTGGTTGGACTGTTTATATGGAAAGCCATATCCGTTAGATGACAAAGTGAAGAAGTGTGCATTCAAGACATCGGCTGCAGTAATTTACAGTTCTAACGATGTGAAGCAAACTGTTAAAAACGGTATCCAGAAACTCTGTCAAGAAGAGGAGAACTATGTCAGTAAAGGTTCTGGTTGGACTCTGTCTAGTATAAACCGATTGGAGCTAAGAATTAGTCATTTCACACCGATGCGGAACTAAATGATTGATTATAAAGTTGCTGGCTTTCGTAAGTGATCCTGTAGTAGAATAGAAATTATGTAATAAATATTATGTTTGTAAAAGAACTTGTGTTGCTTTATTTCTCGGACCTGCCACTATTATATTATATTTAATATTTTTTTCATCGTTCAGAATCGTACCATGGACCTAAGTCGATCTAATTAATCGGTACATTGATTGGAAATTTATTTAATGATTTCTGAATTTTTTCCCGAATCTCTAGCAATATAATTATGAATTTTCCAAGATGGTGGTGTTGATGGCTTATAGGATGATGGTAGTAGAGGTTTTAAAGTCTCTTTAAGAATGATGAACATGGTTTATTGAAATTATTATTTTTTTACATAAAATTAATCATTAATGTATCGATCGGGTATCGAACCAAGGACTGAAACTGAACGAATCAATCTGTATATAGATTACAAATTTTTTTAATGTATTTTGAACTTTTTCCCGAATCTCTAGCATTAAAATTACGGATTTACAAGATGGCGGCCAAATGACAAGATGGCGAGTGTCACAGCAATAATAAATGATTACTGCGCTCTAGCGGGTAAGAATCAAACTAACATTGCGTCAGCGCACTCTCGCCGCCGATACAATGATGATGGCTTCCAACATCGAAGACAAGATGGCGGACATGACGTCATACTAGGTGACGTTATGGGTATCGAACCAAGGACTGAAACTGAACGAATCAATCTGTATATAGATTACAAATTTTTTTAATGTATTTTGAACTTTTTCCCGAATCTCTAGCATTAAAATTACGGATTTACAAGATGGCGGCCAAATGACAAGATGGCGAGTGTCACAGCAATAATAAATGATTACTGCGCTCTAGCGGGTAAGAATCAAACTAACATTGCGTCAGCGCACTCTCGCCGCCGATACAATGATGATGGCTTCCAACATCGAAGACAAGATGGCGGACATGACGTCATACTAGGTGACGTTATATATGCTTTGAAAAAAAAAAAGTGGTGGGAGTCAGTCTGCCTGCAGCCACTGTGAGGAAGGATCGGTCGCCATTTTTAATTTTTTTTGCCCTCGTCGGGTTCGAACCGAGGACTCCAAACTCCGTGTCTAAAAAGTACAATTTTTAAAAAAAATATATTAAAATTTTATTAATTTAATTTTTTTATAATTTTTAAAAAAATTTCATTAAAATCGGATAATAAATAAAAAAGTTAAAGATGGCGGGCGTAACGGAAAATGCAACGGTGACGTCATAATCCTATAAATGGCTTAACTGAGGCTTGCGTTAAGGATGCTTAAGCCAGTTATAGGAATTTTCAGCCGCTGGGATTTTTAAGGACTAAAAACGGGAATTTTTCCCTCGAAACGGGAAATTTTTCCCTCGAAAAGAGAAATTTTTAATTTGTGGAATTTTTTGAGATTTTTTGGCGGAATTTTTTTCCACAGAAATGGAAATTTTGGCGAATTTTGAGGAATTTTGGGCAAATTTTACCCAATTTTGGCGGATTTTGGCGATTTTTGAGGATCAAATTAAAGGTCAAGGTCAAAGGTCAAGGTCAAGGTCATCCAAGATGGCCGCCGTGACGTCACAATCCAAGATGGCGGGTGTCACCACAGCCACCACAGCCAGAAGCCAGTTTCCGGAGCCCCATTATATACTACTCTTAGAGTTTGAATTTCGCCAAATATAAAAAAAATTATTGTATTCGTATGTTTATTACTGTTATCCAATATCATTTATTATGCTTAATTTAATTCTGATATACTTCTACCTTTTAACCCATTAGGGTTTTTTTTCCGTAAAATTTAAAATTTTTGTATTTTAATTATTGATAACGTGTATCTTTTCTTTTTTAAATTTATTAGTTTCGAAAATACAATTAATAATCTTAAAACCATATTTAATCTTTTTCATCCACTTAGGTGTGGAGTTCTGTAATTATATATAGCCTTGTTCAGTGGCGTAGCGTGCCATCTCGGCGCCTGGGGCGGGAGACCCATTTTGCCGCCCCCATTCTATAGGTGCTTAGTTAAAATTAAATTTCACATGCAATGAGGTACCTTTTATTGAAGTTAAAATAGGATGAGTGGTTTTACAAGCGGATTCTACGGGCCTTATGAGCAGCGAAGTCAGAAATAACTTTGTCAAAATCAATATTAGCAGCCAATTCTTGTTCAATCGACAATATAGCCAAGTTTATAGTCTAGCGGAGCTCATAGTAGATCTGAGGTAATTGTGCCACTGCCCCGTTGACCCTTTAGACCCCTGGTGCGAAACTATAATTTGTGGATTTTTGGGATTTAAATTAACGGACTAATAAAACTGAAACTGGGATTTTACGTTCAGCGTGTTTCACCCAATCCCTGCCAGACCTAGAAGAAAAAAGGCGTCGACCGTTAGAAAATGCTTGTAAACCCATAATTTGTAATTTGCTAAATTTTTGGTATATTTATTTGCATGTTAAGGTGTGTCAATTTTTTGCTAGATTTCGCCTATGTTAATTAGTATTTACAGCGGTGATACGCCCGGTGCGTATCTATATTTGTATTTGTATTTGTATTTGTATTAATATGTTCTTATATATTTTTAATGCCTTTTTGGTAATTATATTTAATTTTTGGAGCTCCGAAGTATATGATCAAATTATAATTTTTTCGGGGAATTGTTAAAGTATTTTTTTAGTATTATTATATAGCTATTTTTTATAAGTAGTAATAGGGCAGGTATTTTATGATGGATGCGCCGATTTGTGATGAAACGATTTTATGATATATATATATATATTTATTAAATGTTGTCATATAAATTTTGCGTCTTTTTAACTTGCTGCCTCCTCTCACTGTTCGCAACCTTATTAGTATTTTTTAAGCCTGCTATTAGTTTGGGTTTTAATATTTTTTTGGGTTTACCTGCGCTCGCGGTACGGGGCAATATAGGAGTTTTACTGTGTCCCGGTTCGCGGAAGTTGTTTGGTTTGCCCTGGGTTAAGGTCAAACTTTACAGTACAATGCGTAGTACTAAATTCAATGAGTGCGAAAGAGAGCCATCGACACGGGCCGACGCGTGAAACAAAAGATTTTGTATGAGTAATTAACATAATAAGGAGTGCCGCTCAACTCGGCTCGCGCGCGCCGGGCGGCGCGGCGTGATGCGATGTTGCCGTTCGTATGTAAACAAACAAACGTTATAAAGAGCTCTGTCAGTGATTTCGCAGTTTTTCTTTTAAATAAATATTAAAAAATAGTTGGTGCGCAAAATGTTAGATAAAAATGGAACATTATAGTGTGTCTGACACATGTAATGAATGAATCATAGATCAGATCTCAACCCGCTTCACCGGCGACCCGCCCCCGCGGGCTGCCGCCCGGGGCGGGCCGCCCCCTCCGCCCCACCCACGCTACGCCACTGGCCTTGTTTTAAAGTTAGCCAAAGTTCTTTCTAATAAACAAAAATTCATCAAAATCGGTCCAGTAGTTTTTGAGTGATTATCGGACAAAGAAACAAATAAACTGTCGACCTGCAGCCTTCTGCCACGGAGACGTTTGAGGTGGAATTGGTCGCCGTAGGCGCCAACTAGCGAATAGCCTATGCATGTTATGTTTAGCTAGTTATGGCTCAAAATTAGATAATTATATAGTCGAAAAGTAAATTTCGCAGCTGTGGTCCAGGTGCCCGCCTCTTGATAAACACTTTTAGATTTTTTAATCTCGAATTTGTTTAATGCAGTCGTCGGTGTAACGAGGCAAACATGAGTCGTTTCGTCGTCGTCCAAGTATGTCAGTATGTACTTGGCTTGTAACATGAGTTCGTGTGAAATAATGGGATTTAATAGCAGTAATAAATAATATTTTCATTGGACATTTCAGTACCATTTTAAAGTAAATTGTCTTTCTGGAAGCAACGAACCTTTGTTTTAGTTTTTGCTGTGTTGTGAATTATCTGGAACAGTGTTGTGGTCGGAAGATGGCGGCCTTCATGATAATGTGAATTTTCGGTAGATAAAAAAAAAGCAGTAAAATCCATATTTGTTCTCGAGAGACTTCATTTTCATTATAAATAATTTAGAGCAACGTATTTACGAATCTTAAACGGTATTTTCGAACCCAAATTCAAGTGTTTTAATGTATGTGCAATTCAGACCAGTTTTTGAGCTAGCTTGGTCTGGGTTGTAACACACTACATGCTGACATGTTAAGAAACTAACTGAACAGCACAATGTGCTACATGCTGTAGCAAAAAACACGAAAAAACATGTATTTCCTGTGCTGTATCTAGCTGGTTGTACCCAACACTACAACAAAGTGTGAACCACCATGTGCTGTGTCAACATTTGTTATCACACATTATGTACATACACACAAATGCTGAAAAACCTATTTTCTAATTTAAATGCATAAAATTTATGATTTAAACATCATCTGTAGTTCTATAGTAAATTAGTAAGGCTCAATAATTTGTACAAACTAAGGAATATCTTTGGTGCTTGGCACAATTGTCTGATGGGTGTAAAATTATAAAACTCAGAGAAGCCCGGAATATTTTATTAAGGTAGTAGGTCTACATTCAGATGCCCTTTCCAAACCAACAAAAGGAGCCCACAGCCCTTCATTTCTACATATTTTCTGGGATCCTCACACCTCTATTAATTAAATGTAACTACTTAGACTGATTTAAGGTTTTCATCACCTTCCAGTGTTTAGGCAGCTGTCATTATAGCCCATAGCATAGAGGTCTCTTGGTCACGTAGACTTAGACTTAACACAATTAATGCATTCCTAAAAAAAGTTTGTGTTATTCAAAATCACATATTCTGAAGCATTGGTCTCCATAAATAGAAAGGATAATTTACTTATTTTGTTCAAAAATGTGCAGAGAAATATTCTTTATGTAATATAAATGCGTAGAATAACACTCAATGATAAATATGTGACACTATTTATCTTTATAAGCCTACCATTGAATACTTTGTACGACAAATATGACACCACATAACGGGAGATAGGTGGTTATGTACTTATCATCAGTTGGCTGATTGGCTTCCACACCCGGGCGTGACCAACTCACGTCGCGTACCTTTCCACAAACTTTCCAAACCATTCTTTACTGGCAATGAAACCGATATTACTGCCCGGATATTTACATTTTAATTTTTCAAAAATTAAAGTGATTATTCGTGTATCACTGCTTGGTTCACAACAATAATGTCAGGCCCGTGATTTTTTTTTTTTTTCATTGCACCATTCACTTAACCTTTTCCGTGTGAAACATCTGTTCATTTCTGTTTCAGTGAACTTGGAAGCCACGATTCCAATACGATTCCAACTGCAGGTACTTGCGAACGTACAGTTACCAGCAGACAAATGGGCATATGTTGCTTTGTGTTTATGCGTGCAAGTTCAGCTACCACTGGCTAGACTGAAGTTCATCACAGCCTGGTCTGTGGTCGGGCGACAACGGTACGGCTCCGCGGCATACCCATGCGCGGACGTAAAAACATATGGTCCTTTATACTCCATAGCCGCAACTGAAATTGTCACAGCTGATGTTTGTACAATAGCCAATAGCGTAACCAGACCTGCGCGTACATCTCTTTTTCTGCCACGGTACATCTTCTGTTGTTTACCGAGTTGAAGCAGACTTCGTGGCATCATGCCAGACTTTTTTTTTCGTGTGGAAATTTCGTGCTAACTGAAATTTACAGACGTGCTATTAAAGACTGCGGCAGTAAAATTCACATTGCACTGAATGAATTCATGCAATTTGAAGATGTGCTAAGTGAGGGATTGCTTTACTCAAATTGTATAGCCTCTCCTTATATTCATGGAGGTGCTGTTGCTTTGAACCTTTGTGTCTCCATAGCAACTCATAGTTTGCCGTGTTCATTTTTATAGGCGCTTACTTTATCTTTCCAATGCACAATATCTGCTATTAGCACTGTTCCTTGTTTCAGTGTGCTCTGTTGCCAGATATACCCAAAGAGCATAAAAGATTGATACAAAACTATAAAACACAATGAGAATTTTTTTAAATTTAAATAAAAAAATTTATTATGTAAAGAAAAATTTGGAATGAGAAGATTAGAAGTATACTTTTTTGTTGTTTTTCATCATCTTACATCTAAGGAAACACAACTAAGAGATGCCATCTTGGATTTAACCATTTTTCATAAAAAGTTTATGTATCATATTTATTAAAAAATTTGGCTGTTTGGCCATAGCGCATAATTAATAGGATGCCTTGTTATTAATAGTGTTTCCAATTTATATTTGTTCTTTTAGAATATATACAACTGTAATAATACTGTCAAAAGACACTTTTATGGCCTTCGAAATATCTATAAATAGTACAATTTTGAGAAAATTAAAATGTAATGTAATGATTGATGGCATTCAAATGAAGAATTCTACTGTTAATAATACGCCGGGTGTTATCAATCAGGCAACAATGGGCACCATTTGCTCTGTACTGCAATCTAAGCATGAGACTTTTAACTTATATTCACTCCATTTGTCTGGCATAGTAAACACAAGTCATATTTTTGTTTACCGCATACTGCCAATATTCCTAAAAGGATCTACTATTTCTCTATACATATAACCCATTCCCTAGCTTCCAAGTAATTATTGTGGTCTGCTTATTTTATTATACCAATAAGAACAGAAAGTGATTAAACTTTTCCACAAAAAAGCTGGGCTAAAAAATTCTAAGATGATTACTTATCTAGCTGAAATGTTTTAAAACAGAGCTCCAACCATACAAACCAAATGAATGCAAAACTGGAAGTGTAAAACATCACTCAGGTTCATGTCTGCAGATATTAGACTAATGTCTTTCTCGAGGAGTAACCATAACCTTGCCCGACAGTTCACCATGCTCCAAGCAGTTCCCTCAGGTCCTCAGGAACACTATGAACACTACCTGATTTACAATGCTGTAACAACAATGATGGTTTAGCTATTAACTATTCTGTTTTGCACTTGCAGATAACAGGAAAGACATCCACAATCAATGAGCTCATAGAGTACTATATACCTTGTACTGTTAAAACCACTTCAAAGTATACTCAGTGGTACTCTAAACAATTATTTCAATAGCTCAAACAGAAAAAAATTATCATAAATTATACAAACATAATATGAATCATTATTATTCAGCATTTCTATATCTAGAGACAAAAAAAATTGGCTTTTAACTATAAACACCAAAATCAAAAATAATACTAAAAAAAATCTGGAATTACATTCGGACTATGAGAAAGGGTTATGGCCAGCAAATGTCCCTTAAAATTAATGATGTTATAAATAATCCTTTACTAGTTGCAAATCATCTCACCCAATATTTCTCTAATCTATATTCAGTCCCAACTTGCAAAAATAATCCTCCATATACCAACAACTCAAATTGTTCGATCCCAATGCCTTACATCATGGAGAGTCTTGTTCACTCAAGTACCAAAACTTTAAAATCGACTATCAACAGGCACAGAGGGTATTCTAATTTCATTATAAAGAGTTGCACTTTCCTCCTTACACCTTTACTGCAACATATTTTTAATACCAGCATCAACAGCGGTATATAACCCTGCAAATGGAAACGTGCAAAGGTAATTCCTACTCATAAAAAATTAAGCAAATTGAGTTCTCCACGATTGCTAACTGGTGCAACTTAAATTTGGTTAATCGAAACAACGATAAATCTGCCATAACAACATTCTCTACAAAAGTCCACCCAATCATTTTCAAATATAATCATGAAAATATACCTACCTCAAAATCTCAATATGTTAAATACCAAGGTATCTTTCTAGATTACAAGCTATTTTTCCATCTACTAATTGAATCACTTCTGAGTCACTCGAACAGAATACTTGGTCTTATCAAATTTATTTCATATCATACTTCCACTGAAGATTCTATTCTATCCCTATATACTGCTCTGATCAGGTCCACACTTTAATACGGGTCAATAATCTGGAACAACTTCACTAATAATGATATTGATAAACTCAACACAATACTAACTAAATTATATGAAATTCATTTGTCATAAAATAAATAAACCAAAAATTATTGATACAGATTTAAATTCCTGTCTATGTACTCTTTCGGAGAGAAGAAATATTTTAGAGGCAATATTTATATATACATATATAATTGCTATAATTCCAATATCAACTGTCCTTATATTTTTGAATCTACAGCCATAACATTTCCATCATTTAATAGTCGTAAACCTCCACTTTTATGTAAAAACAAAATCAATTATATAATTTACAGACTTCTTACTTATTTCAACAAGTATGAGAGTCTCTTAACACAAACCAGCAACAAGCCTATTCTTAAAAAAATATCTGCTGTCAACACATAAACATCTCATATATGTTATACTTTAACTAAATTAATAACTTTAAAACAATATTATTTGAATCATGTCCAATAAATTTAATGTAATTGTATTGTTCATCCTTTGCTCGTTAAATCCTTAAATGTATTAATTATTATTACCATGCTATTTGTATCTGTCATTCGTAGTGTGTCTTCTTTTTATCATCCATGTTTGTATTTTTTTTTTGTAATTTATGTATTTCTGTAAAACTCGTATGGTTTTGCTTATAATTACTGTATTGTATCTGTTTGTATTGTTGTTATCACTGAAGGTGTACAGTGCTCTAGTCCTCGTATGTGGGTCATACGTGGTTGTCTAGCCTGCTATGATGCCGTTGAGAAGAAAAGGGGGGGGAAGGGGTCTTTATACTTTCAGTGATGACTTTGTATTTGTCTTTATGTGTTGTGCCCACCATTAAAGTCCCACGACTGTTGGTGGGCATGTGACAAATATCAATAAATTAATTAAATAAATTACACTAGTTATATATTGCAATGGCATCAGCTAGGGCAGGGGGCGGCAACCTGCGGCTCACGAGCCACATGCTGCTCTTTGGATGTGAAGTTGCGGCTCTTTAGTTCCATAGGCAAATATTATTTATTTCATAAAAAAAAACCTTTAAAAATCATTCTGAATTGATTAACGAGGATTAGGCACCATTTCTATCTCTCAGCCACTTGTACTCACTTTTCACCGCACCCTCCCCCGTGACACGCGTCGTCACTGTCGTCAGTCCGTCGGAAGCTCTCGAATGACGCCATCGTCGGATGTTTCTACGTAGGTTTTAATTCGCTTTCGACGCAAGACAGTTTGGCGTCTTCACCGGTGCTTTGGCTGTGACATATAGTTTGTTGTTTCAAGTAGAAGAGTTAGAAGTTAGGTATGTATGTACATATATAATAATAAAAAACCGAAGTAAAGGTAGGTAACATAATAAGTACAGTAGAACCTCTTTAAGTCGAACCTTGATAAGTCGAAAACCTCCCGAACTTGAAAAAATTTTATGTTCCCTTCCATTCAAGCCCCAAAACCTCCATTGCTCGAAATCTCAACCCTCTATTATTCAAAATAATCAGTGAGTCCCTCCAAGCCATTTTGGTACAGATTTTCCCTCCATAAATCGAAAAATTCTCTGAATCTTGAACATAGCAATGTTTTATTTTCAAACCTTTACAAATCGATTATTTGAAACTTATTAACTCTATAGTTCGAAGAAAAAAAAGTTACCGACTTTAATAATTTGTCGACAATGTAAGTACACCATTGTTTCGTAGAAATCAATTTAGGAGTATACAATAAATAGGACTACCACGAATTTATGAATCACATGTTTGCTTGCATGGTGTCAGGTGTTAAATTTTATTATTTTTGATTTCATTTGAACTTTAGCGAAGCAAGTCTTTTCTTGTCGACTGTTACGACTGCTACACATCAATTTGTACAACAGTTTACAAATAAAATTGTTAAAACATGAGTGTTGTGAAACATAAACTGAAAACTTTAAGTCTCGCTGAAAAATTGGAAGTGCTCGAAGCTGTGAAGAGCTGTCAAAAGAAGAAAGATGTTGCTGAACAATTTCACCTGCCCATAAGTACTCTGTCAACAATAATAAATAATGAATCAGACATCATGAGAAAAATAGAAAAAGGTCAAAGTTTGTCCTGCGACAACAAATTGCAGAATTTTCAGGCTTCGAGGAATGCTTACTTAAATGGTTTGAGCAGTGTCGGAGCCAAAATATTAGTGTTAGTGGACCACTGTTACAAGAAAAAGCGGAAACATACTCTAAATCATTAGGACTCGCTAATTTCAGGGCCAGTACTGGATGGCTAGAAAAGTTCAAAAGAAGACATCAACTTGTTTTTAAAAACGTTTGTGGGGAAAGTGCAAGTGTCAACATTGAAACCTGTAACAAATGGAAAAGTGAATTGCAAGATTTGTTACATGGTTACGAACCTGACAATATCTTTAATGCTGACGAAACGGGGCTGTTTTTTAAATGTCTTCCTGATAAGACTCTAACTTTTAAAAATGATAAATGTCATGGTGGGAAGCATAGCAAGGAATGCATGACTATTCTGCTAGCAGCAAACATGTCGGGCACAGAAAAACTCTCACCATTGGTCATCGGCAAATCTAAAAATGCTATAGATAGAGATCAACCGAATTATCTAAAGCAAAAAAAAAAAAATTACTGACTTTTTTAATGCCATATTTTTTTTTATTTTAAGGATATTTTGAAATAATGTTGATTTATAATAAATAAAAATATGTTTGTCACCTCTGCAACTTGAATTTTTATTTATTTTACCTCTATAACTCAAAATGTATAAGAATGAATCTCAACCTCTTTATGTCGAATCAAAATCCGCTTAAGTCGAAATCCTCCATAGCTCGAAAACTCTGTAACTCGAATTTTTTGGCATCTCCCTTCGAGTTCGACTTACAGAGGTTCTACTATATTATATTTTTAAAATACATATTATACATATTTTTTTCCAAATAAGATATCTGACTACTTTTTTGAAGTCAATAAAAATTGTCAAAAAAGAAACAAAGTACTACTGTTTAATATTACCGTGAAAGTGTTTTTATTAAAATATATATTTAATAAATTACCTATTTTATTTATCTATTTTATAGCTTTTATTATTTTAAAATTTGCATTAAAATAATAATAAATTATAAGTGTAAGTACCTATACATTGATATTTTCTAAATCTATTTTCGAACTCTGAGGATCAAAGTAGGTAGGTATTTGCAGTTTTAGATTGTTTATATGTTTGGCAATTTTCATTGATTTCGGCATGGCTGGGCAAAACACCTTTACTCGTAAACTATGTATCTAATATTTGCCAAAATTAAAAAAAAAACTAAACAGTGCAGACTGCGCCGTGATAAATACGTTCTGACAAGTCCGTTCGTGCCAATCGGCGATCACTGCACACGGGAGGCGACCACAGATGCGAAAAAACTATGTATTTAAAGTCAATCAGTACGTGAGAGAGTGAGACAAACAGTGTTTCATGTCTAAATTATTTATTTTAATAATTAAATTATTAGAGAATTATTTATTTTATTTAGGTAAGTATTTTTAATTGGGAATAATCGTTGTAAATTTTTTTTTTGATAAATTATATTTCATTATGCCCGGCTTCTCGTATGTATTTACATAGGTATACGTTGACATAGTAAATAATTACAAAACTTGTCATCTGCTGTTTTGGATACTTAAATAATAATTTAAAAAATTCTTTATTACAGCTTCACCGCAAGCATGGCATCTACAAAAAAAAAAGAGAAGAACTGAAGAAGAGCATCGAGAATTCAATCGGGATTGGACGGAGTCGTTTGCTTTCATATGCAACTCAGATGGCCTTCCGACTTTTCTCATTTGCCACGAAAAACTCGCACACAATAAAAAATCAAATTTAGAGAGACACTTCACTACAAAACATACTCAGTTCGTTAGAAAATATCCAGCCAGCGAAGAATGGAAAAAAGCTGTCGATGAGCTCCAAAAACAAAAACAGCAATCAAGTTCCATGTTAAGTAACTTGAAGCAATCTACAAGTAATGTTAATCAGGCAAGCTTCGCTGTATCATTAGAATATGCATAAAAAAAAGGAAAACCATTCACAGATGGTGAGTATGTCAAAGATTGCTTCATACGTGCATCTGAATAACTGTTTCGTGATTTCAAAAACAAACCAGAAATCTTGAAAAAAATCATACATTTGCCACTATCCGCTAAAACAGTACAAGATAGAATAGCTAAAATGTATTCAAATGTAACATATTTGCAGGAAGACATTCAACTGGCTTCTGCCTTATCACTTGCTATAGATAAGTCTTGCGACATAAAAGACACGGCACATGTTGCCCTTTTTGTCAGGTATATGTCTTCCCAAGGTCCAAAAGAAGAACTTCAAGGATTGCTACCGCTCTCGGGACAAACTAGAGGGGAATATATAGCGAATGCCTTGCAAAAATGCCTCAAAGATAATAAGATCAATTTAAATAAAATTGTTTCAATAGCAACTGATGGAACCAGAAGGAACCAAAATAAAGGGACAACAACTATTCTTCAGAGCAAAATAAACCATGAAATTCTTACGTTTCACTGCATAATACACCAAGAAGCGCTTTGTGCCCAAACATTTCCGGCCGAAACAGTTGAGGTCATGAATTTGGTAATCAAGATTGTTAACAGCATCTTGTCAAAAGCACTCTACCATCATCAGTTTAAAGAATTCTTAAACAAAATGGAGACTCAGTATTCCGACCTCCTTCTTCACAATGAAGCGCGATGGCTTTCCAAAGGTAAGGTGTTGAAACGTTTTGCTTTGTGCTTGAATGAAATAAATACATTCCTCAATGAAAAAGGCATTAACCATTTGCACTCCCTTTAATTTTCTACAAACCACCTGTCCAGATCCAATTTAAATCAGGAGGAAGAAATTATGTAGAGATTTTGACTGAAAATGGCCTTCAATCAAAATTACATTTAACCCAGACAAATAGAAATATTAAAATGCTAATACACCATATATATGGTTCAGACCCTCCACTACATTATGAGGACTTAATTAGTGTATTTTCTATTTTAAATTAAAAGAAAATTAAAGTCATGTTATGAAAACAAAAATTTTAATGTTATATGTGATTTTTGAGGAAGTATGGTTAAACTATTTGAAATATTTCAGTTCTACAAATCTCAAAGTAAAGTGCATATCTTCCTCTTCAATTTGGTTGATTATATGATCCAGATAGGTCTTATGACCATAGAGTTACTTGCATTCAAATTCTTCTTGGTACTCTTCAAAAAGTTTTTTTCACAATGTCTTATCACTAAATTATTTTAACTAAAGGGACAAAAGTTGTTTACACAAAATATATAAAATATATAATTTATGTTGACAAAATAGAACACAAACTAATTGTTTCGAAATTTTTTGAGGGTGTGATAATTTTTGAAACACTGATCAGGGTGAAGTCCAGGTTGTCGTGGACACGTTTCACAAAAGAAGACTGTCTCTCTTCTTCCTCCCTTCTCTTTTCTGTTGGAGCACACTGCACAGTCTTTGTGCTTTCTTCCCTCTAGCTTTCCTATCACATGAAGCTTACCATCTAAACGTTTCTCTTGATCACTAGTCGATGGTCTTCCACGTTTTCGAGATTGATTGCGTACGTTACCAACAAGACCTTCAATAACATGTTTCCTGAATGTTTTGTGTAGCAAAACAGGCATGTTTTGTTTAGTTTGGTACATGTTATACAATTGAAAACTATTTACAAGTGAGACTTCTAAAATCCAAAAATAAAGTTTGCTCCACCACTTCAAACTTTTTTTCACAAAACCATAACTGGTGCAATAATGATCTGCTCAATCAACAGCTCCCATGTGTGCTGTGTAATCTATTACTACCTATGGCTTAGGAATCTCTTCATTTTGGTTTTTTGTAGTTCTCTGTACCATCATCACATTAGAATTGTGACATGTACTCAACATAGTTATATATCGTTTATCATGCCAAGCTAGCACCATTATTTTATCATCTTTTCTGTAGGCTTTCACATCATGTACTTTGAGTTTTAGGTTTTTTTTTATTAATTTGAATTGGAAGTCCCTTCCTATTTTGCAGTACAGTTCCTGTCAGATAAATACCCTTTTTCAAAAGCTCATTTGCAAGGTCAACACCTGTATAAAATCTATCTGTATAGAGGAAGTACCCCACTTTCTGTGTAATGTTTTGAACCATTGCTATCAATTCCAAAATTATACGAGAAGTGAAAGTAAGATCGGGTCGTAATAAGGCATTGGTAGTTACAGAACCATAAAATGGTATCAGGACTAAAATGTAACCATTCAGTGAATCTGCTATTACATAAATCTGAAGACCCCACTCAGTTGGTTTTTGTGGGTTATACATTTTGAAAACAACCCTGCACTTGAAATTTACAGTAGATTCATCTGCTGCTAAATGTTGACTTGGACTATAGTATTCTAAAAATTTACTGCCAGTATATTCAACAATGTTTTTCACTTTGCTGAGCCTAGACATTATTGGCCTACATTCTCTTTTTGCAGCATCGGGAGGAGACACATGTAATGCCCAAAAAATTTGCAAAAAACATTTCCAGATGAAAATATCTTTGAAAAATCCAGATGAATCCAACCAATCCTCTGAAAAAAGTCTTGCAGAGATGTTTTTGCTTTTCGTCCCATATTCAACAAAACTCTGTGGAAAGCCATAATTTCTTCCACCCCCACCAAATGGAATGTTGCTTCAGTGGCATAATCTTAGAAATTTTTTTTTTTTGCATAGGCATTAGTTTCTGCTGCAATTTGCTGGAAAAGACTAACACTGAAAAAAGTTGAAAAAACTGTACAGCATTAGTTGGTTTATCATGTAAAGGTGGCCTATAACCTGTATCGTTTGAGTCAAATGGAAGACAATCAAAATCGCGGTCATTTTCGGTGCACTCCTTCCAATCATCACAAACAATGTCTTGTACCTCACTCTCACTATCACTGTTTTCATCGCTGGAAACCACATTACTATCATCAGATGAAAAGAAATCAGAATCTTCATTATAATCTTCTAAATCACTACCAAACCCTTGAAAATCACTTTCGCGGCTTGTTGACATTGTTGTAACCAGGAGTGTTTTCATAGACATAGCTATACAGTGGTGCACCTAGGAAACAAAATATGAAATAAATTTCATAGACGTATGAACTAAAATGCATATAGTAACCTTTGCCTGAGACCTTTACTAACAACATAGAGAAATATGGTTGTGTTCCAAAACATCCATAGAACATTGTAATGTCATTTAGATGTCTGGAGAGCCAGGCTTGACAAAGGATTGGAACAGGAAATAAACGATGGAGAACCTGGCTCGACATAGAATTAGAGAACGGCAAATGGTTGAAAAAATTTTACTTTATGGTGGATATCACAGCGAAATTAAATGAGCTGAATCTCAAACTTCAAGGAAAGGGAAACCCAGCCTATGTTTTGGTAGAAGAATTGGTTTGTTTCAAAGAAAAATTAATTATTTTTGCAGAAGATATTCAGAGTGATCAATTACTCCATTTTCAATTTCTAAAGCAATATCGCGATAAACCCAGTGCAACTGTTGACACAAATTATTTTAGCACAGTTATAAAAAAAAATTAAAGATGAATTTGCTGACAGATTTCAGCAATTCAAAACCAACAAAACCACTCTAGCATTCATAGTAAATCTTCTCAACACAAATAGTAACAAAATCCACATTGAGCCAATTGGAGTTTATACTGGCTCTCTAGAAATGCAATTGATCGATTTAAAAAGTAAAGCTTTGTGGAGTGGAAAATTTACAGAGTTGAAAAGAAAATTGGAAGAGTAGGAGGTCCAAAAATGTATGTATATAACGCAACAAAAGTGGACAGCTTTAAAAGAAATGCCGCGAGTTGAGGCACTTATATTCGACGCATGGAATAGTCTTCCAGATTGCTACAGTGAGGTTAAGAAGTTGGCATTTGGAGTGCTGACTATCTTCGGATCGACATATTCGTGCGAGCAAGCATTCTCTTGCATGAATATAATTAAAAGTAAAGTAAGAAGTCAACTAACAAATGAAAATTTAGAGTCATGTTTGAAACTTAAAACAAGTTATGAGCCAAATTTATCCAAACTTTCTAAAACCATGCAAAGCCAACGCTCCCATTGAATTTGTTTGCTCAAATGTAGGATATTGTTTTTATTTTTAAGTACAAGTTACATTGTTTAGTAAAGTTTAAATTTTCTACTTGAATAACCATGCAAAGCCATCGCTTTCATTGAATTTGTTTGCTCAATTGTTTGTTATTGAAGTACAAGTTAGTGTTGTAAGTAAATGTTTTAATTTTTTACTTAAATAATAAGTGATTATCTAATAATACCATATATATTATCTAATTTGTTGTGAAAAAAAAAACTACTTATATATGAATAAATGTATATTTTTCTTATAAATAAAAAGATTAGTTTTTTTTATCAAAACACTTTATTTAGGCAAGTACTATTTATTGTTGGCAAGAAAACTTTTTGTGGCTCTTTAAAACCTTTGAAATTTTGTAAATTGTAATTTTTGACTCTTCCGACTCAAAAGGTTACAGACCCCTGAGCTAGGGCCTTTATATGTATATTTTTAAGATCCAACCATGTTCAGCATTTTTCCGTAACTCTCAGAGAAATATAAGTTCTTCAAGTAGGAGTGATATTTTTAATGAATGTAAAATTTTATTGTACTGCAAATGTGTGTTACTAATTTCTCTCCCATGAAAATAACCTGGTAATTTCATAATTAATTATGTAGGACAATCTACAGCACCTTGCCTAAGTCTACACTGAAATTTATGCAACTCAAACAAGAAAATAATTCTCAAAAAACATAAAATTCCAAACACAGCTGGTCTAATTTACATGCTCAATAAGCTATATCTTTCTAATTACATATTCCTAAATGTTTAAAGACAATAACTCTGAACGACAGAATTAGTGAACATTTCAATAAATAAGTAGATATATATATATAAATTTTTTTTTAATTTACTGTATCATATTTTAGGAGTAACAAATTGAATTTCAGAGTATTCTGGATATAAATTTTTTATCTATAAATCCTAAATGTGTTTGGTTGTTGTCTGAATAGTTTTTTTTTTCATTTGTGTAAAAAATATGTAGACTGAATAAGCTTATCTTTAAAAAAAAAACTTTACACTCACAATGTCCAAAATAAAACATATACTAAAAAATTAACACTTTCACCAAGTACCATAAAGCTACAATACAGTTGGTTCACAAATGTCACTAATAATATATTAATAACGAGAATTTATATTTAAATAAATATTTTTGCTTAATTTATTTGCTCAAAGACTATTCAGAAACTGATACATCATATCAAACTATCACTGTCACTTGCAGTTATAATAGTAACAAGCGTACAATATTATTATTAAATTTTAGCCGTTGCATATTTTACAGCACAAAAACTGAACATAATAATCTTACAATAAAAAATGGCATGAATTAATGCTATAAATTTCTAACAAATGCAACAAATGGTATACCTAATATTTTATTGCAAAATGTTAATTTTTTAAAGTTATTCAATACTAAGAATTAACTATATGAAACATTTATAGTTATCATGTTGCTCTGTTTAGGTGAGTCTATACCAAACAAAAAATCAAATAAATCAACTATTATGCAGTTATAAACAGCATAGATTAGATATACATCTACAATTAACAAGAAAAATTGCAACCTACAGCAATGAGCAAAATTTTGCATTGAATTACTATTTTAAAAAAATGGCAAAAATACTGACACAAGCTTCACAGCACAAAGCATGTTATAAATATAATAAAATAATTTGTGTATTGAAAAATTTACAGATCATTCAATACATGAGCAAATTCATGTTTTCGTGAGTTGTTCCTTCAGTCTTATTCACATAATAACTTATTGTAATACATCTTCCACATTGTTTTTATCATCTTCACCAGCACCACCACTAATACTTTCATCTTCATCTTCCTCCCATTCAGCAGTGTCCTCAGCATTGTCTACACAATATGATGGAGTTACTCCAACATAGTTCTTGGCGTACTCATATAGTTCTCCAAAAGCTTTATGGTAACCTTCATCAGTTAAATGTAGATAATCATACATATCGATATGAGATATGGAGCCATCTGGATGCACAAATCCTGCATCGATGACTTCCAGGTGCACTTTGAAACCAAAATTGTAAGTTTCCAAAATTGCATTCACTTCCAAATTACGTGTGCGTAATGGATTTGGATGCTCGCCCCGAGGTAGTAATGTCTGAAAATTAAAAGAGTAAAATAAATAAATAAATTTTGAAAGAATAAAACATGCAAAACTTAAACCCTACAAAGAATGCACACATGGTTAAAACAATTTAATAGCTTTTACTAGGATATTCATTAAACTCACAATTATTTTAACACTCCTAAAATTAAACTACTAACAATAAAGATCACAGACTTTCATGACCATTGTCTGGATTTTCTTGGCTTGTGGGTGTAAGCCGTGTCAGGTAATTGTCTTGCGACGTTTCGGCAGTCATTGTCAGGTAGACTACCTGATGATGGCAGCTGCAATGACTGCCAGAACGTCGCAAGACAATTACCTGACACAGCCTACACCCAGAAGCAAAGAAAATATTAAGAATGGTACACACTGTTTTACAAAAATGTCAAAAAACCAAACAGCTTTAAGAAAATGAGAATGGATTGTCTTTATTCTGTGATTTGCTAGATTAAGGAACCAATCCAACACAAAAGAAGCACACTCTTTTCTTTTGACAATAGCTAATCTTGCTTGTTTTTGTACCTTTTAACATATTTTATCAGTCCTAGTTTTCTACGACAGACAACGGTTCTGCAATGCATATGTTCAAAATATTTCACCAAGTGACTAAACTTTCAAAGAACATACCAAATAACATAAATACATGTGAACAAAAAAGTAAGCAGTAATTTTGTTTTTGGCAAAAATTGACTTAACACATCATAAGTAATGTACATCAATATAATGAAACAGTTCTTACATAATTGTTTCCATATAAATATTACTAAGATTGAATTTATAAACTACACAAGAAATGCAATAATGCAAGAAATGCAAGATGCAAATAGTTCAATAACAATGTTTTCAAATACTTGTTCATAATTTATACAACACCCAAAAATGCAACCAAGCATTGCCCAACTTTCAACTTATTGCGTTTCAGCTTGCATTTCCGCCTTCCATATTTAAAGTGGAGTGTTACAAAATATTTTAAAGGCCCAGATGTTATATGCATAGAAGGCCACGATGTTGTTTTTATTATATACACAACATTTGCACTCATTCAAATTTTCACAGTAGAAGAAAGTAACACTTTAAAATGAAATTATTGACACTTTTATGTTTTCATGATACACATGAATAAACAAAATAAGCCCAGGAATAAATTTACGGTATTTAAATTTCCGTACGTCATAAACGACAGTGGTTTTCTAGCATTAATTGCATGTTACATTGTTGCAATGTTGCATTCAAGCATAGTTTATAACCCCAGCCTTAGTTACAACCTAGGACTAAACTTATGAGGAACACATTGTGACCTAGAGCGAGTGACACCGAGGAACTGAGGGATGGGAAAGTGTTGTGAGGGGAAGCATGTTACATGTTAAAGAATTGCATTATGAATTGGAGTGATACCAACTCAGAACACAGCCTGGATGGTAGTCCACATGTGGATTTAGTAACAGTTCTTTGAGCTGGCAATCCTTAACTCTGCACAATTTGTAATACGGCACCGACTGAGTCACTCCTGAACAGATTTTCCTGGGGTGAAACGAGCATTTGAAATCTCCACAAAATATAGAAGAAACAGCATGAAAATTAATTTTGTCAAGGTAACAATTAATTGTAGAGGATGTATTGTCACTTTCCTATCTTGTATGCCCAAGAACTTACAGAAGACAGTACTGAAAAACTGATAAAATTAAACACTGCAGTCTCAATGGTTTATAATGACTCTGGAACACTACTCATGCCACCACTCCCTAGAAAGCAACACATCACAGCACACTGTGCATCTTTGTTCTACACTGACCTCTTTCTTTTCCTTGAAAATAGACATAACCTGGCAGTTGTCAGTCTCACTGTCTTATCTCACTTATTTCTCCATTCTCACATGTAAGGTAGTATGCAAATTTTGGATTTAGTAGAATAAAATGCATTTTGTGGGTTAGTTATTAATTATTGGGGGGGATGAGTCCCCCCACTCCCGATTGCAGCGCTCATGGTACCTCTGAATAACAGTGATTCACAAGGTGTTTAAGTGACTTCTTAAGCCGTGTTCTCTTAAGCTTCCAACATGTAATTTAGGCTGTAATTTTGCATAACCCCAACCTCATAATTTTTGCAAGAATATTTAACATATGGATAGAAACTACTTACTGTGACAGTCACAGATGCTTCAGGTTGTTTCTGCCTGACAGCTTTTGCTACTGCTGCAATCCCCTCTACAATTTGGGAAGGACTATGACCAAAGTTGTTTGTTCCTATGTGAATGATCACCATCTGTAAACATAACACTATGTTTCAACTAGGACATCAAGTAATCAAATACACAACATCAAGTAATCAAGTACACAAATGAAATACAAAAGCATCTACTTACAACAGCTAAAAACTAAAATTACCAAGTATGGATGATGTCTCTGCCATACTTCTGAAAACAGGAAAGCTGGAAGGGAACATTTTCAGAAATAACATATTCCTAACATTTTTTTTTTTTTTGCTGAAGAAGAACTGATATTTGAAGCATTTTGGATTTTTTTTATATGTGATGCCCAATTTAGAAGTTATCGTAGAATGTAAATGCCTAAATAAAGTCTTTGTTTTTGTCAATATGTACTGATTTATAGAATTGGTGTATCAATGAGAAGCAACTGAAAAAATACCAGTTCCAATTTCAATCCAATTATTGGTTAGTTAGAAAGGTTAAAAAAAAAAAGTATGTGGTTTTAATTATTCATACATGTCTAATGTTCCTGTGATGATGGCAAAGGGCTGATCGATAGAGGTCACAGCTATGAGTAGGCGAAAAAGGTGATACAATTTGCCTCCCCAGCATGAAGGTGAAGGAACAGCACAACACAGTCCTCAACCAAGGAAGGAATATTCTTACAAGTGAAAATTTCCAAACCTGGCTGGAACCCTGACTCACCAGCCAGGAGCTCTAACTACTGAGGCAACAGCTCGTACACAATGTTTTTATAAAGGATATAAAATATAAAGTATACATAAATTATCAATTATATGAAAAATAATTATTTTGTTATTATTTGATAACAAAAATAGACAATAAAATTGCAAAGCTTTTGTGAGACACAAAAAACAAAGACTGACAAAATACGTAAATATGAAAAAATCAGAATACCATGTTCACCTGTGTTTTCATCGGTGCATTAAACTAAATTCCAAGTAAATTGAGTTTATTGCTACTGTGTTCGCCTTTTCGACAGCGAGGTCGTTACAAACTATGAACGCACAACTACACAGATCAGGGATATTGGGGAAAGAATTGGCCATGGCCTACAGTAAGAATTTGCTTGAGTGATTTCAGGAAACAGGATGGCAGAACTGGGTCTTCTGGTGTAATTCCACTGTCTTACTACTGCGCCACCTTGTTTCATTTAAGTTTTTGTCAGTGCTGTCTTAGTTGCCATCCAGAGCTTTTGCACATTGTCAGTAATTATATCCTAGTTTTGCCCCCTTTTACTACCTTTTTTTATGTTTTCCCATTTAGTTTTTTATTGTTTTAATGACTTTCAGAATTACACGTGAAATTATTTCTTTTTGACAATATCTAACAATGTTTGGTACATATTTACATATTTTCTTTTTCAAACTTGGCTTTCTGCGACTGACATGTCTACCAATGGCGTATGTCCATAAGTTTTCACCTACATACTACCCCCAGTGCAACAAAATTTTAAAGATTAGATAAAAATACAGTTCAGTGATTCAAATTCTGGTTAAATGATTTTCATTACTCTTGGAGAAGGCCAAGTACAGAAACATTATTGATGTATAAATTCTTTGAATGACATGCAACGTTTTGAACACACAATTCATTCATAGGATCAAAACAAGCTTTTACGTCATATTAAATTTTTTTAAGAAAGTAATTTTTTGTAGTTTTCAATAAATACTTTTGTGATCTAATAATAATTCTAGCATTTGTAAACAGAAGTTTAACAAAAATGCAAGTATCAAAACTTAGTTAAAAACTAAAAAAAACTTCATTATGGAACTTTACTGAAATTTGTAAAACAAAAGAGTTAATCGGGAAACACACATTGGAATTACAAACCAATTAAAAAAACGCAACACAAGGAAGTATATTTCTTTCTAAGTGGTTAACTGCCGCTAACAATTTACCATGAATTATGAAACTGGTCAAATAATTGACTAAAAACCCATACGCATGATTACTGATTACAATTTAATTACATTACACCCATGAAGAGACTTCAAACACTGTCAAAATTAATTTGAAGAATAGGGCATAACAGACCTGACAGTGATGCATACCTGGTGTTTTTTCACAGCAGTGCATAAAACACATCACACAGGTCTCAGGGATAGTTCACTGTGCCAATACACAGTACAATATTTACAGTACACCTATCCCTCACTTAACACGTCTTCAGATTCCGCGGATTCATTTAGCACGATGTGAATTTTACAGCCCCAGTCTCGAATAGCATGTCTGTAAATTTCAGTTAGCACAAAATCTCGGCAGGCAAAAAAAAAATCAAGCACGAACACCACGAAGTCTGTTTCAACTTCTGCTGTAAACAACAGATGTGTCGTGGAATACAGTTAGCCAAAGAAGGGGGGGAAGAGATGCGCGCAAAGGTCTGTCTACGCTATCGGCTGTTGTACAAACATCAGCTATGGCAAGTTAAATTGCGGCCATGGAGTGTAAAGGACCAAATTTTTTACATCCGCGCGTATGCCGCTGTGCCGTACCGTTGTTGCCGGGCCGTGAACTTAGTCTAGCCAGTTGCAGAGAATTCACTCAAACAAAAGCAACGTCTGCCCATTCAGCTGCTGGTAACTGCACATGCTTGATCACTCGTAATGCGTGTTCAAGTATTTGAGACAAAACTACAAGTATTACGGCACGCAGATTGTCATGAAGGCCACGCTTATGTTGGTCGCACTTTTGTTTTAATCAAGTCAACTGTGCGTACAATCGTACGAAATAAGGACTCTTACCAAAAGTTTATACAAGTCTGATGATGATGGTTGTACTAGCAGAAATATATTTGACATTAGATACCAGAACAGAAATGAACAGATGATTCACATGGAAAAGGTTGTTAAATGAATGTTGCATTGAAAAAAAATAATCATTGGCCTGACAGGATTGGTGTGAACCAAGTGGTGATACGCGAATAAAAAATTAATTTTTGAAAAATTAAAATGTAATTATCCGGACAGTAATATCGGTTTCACTGATAATCATTGGCCTGACAGGATTGGTGTGAACCAAGTGGTGATACGTGAATAAAAAATTAAAATGTAACTATCCGGACAGTAATATCGGTTTCACTGTTAGTAAAGGATGGTTTGGAAAGGTACACGACGTGAGTTGTAGGTCACTCCCAGGCGGGCAAGTTAGCCAGCCGACTGACGATAGAGTACATAACCACGTGTCTCCCATTACGCGGTGTCGTATTTGTCCTACAAAGTGTGATGGGAGACATATAAAGATAAATGGTGTGACATATTTATAGTTGAGTGTTATTCAACACATTTATATTGGGGGCTACGTAAAATATATTTTCATACACAATTTTGGAACACATTAAATAAATTAGCCTTGCTATTTATGGAAACTAATGCTTCAGAATACGCTATTTAAAATAACACAAGCATTTTTAGGAACGAATTAGTCGTGCTAAGTGAGGGATAAGTGTACTGCACAATTGCAACATAATTATGTTTTCTCATGTAAGATTATGAATAAATGATTACTTTCTGATAATAAGATTATGAATCAATGATTACTTTCTGATACATTATTCTTCTAGAGCAATTAAAACAGCAACTTGCGACAAAGTTGAATGAAATTTGGATCACACTGAATTTAACGTATGCCCCATTGAGGAAGAAATAGGCACAAGGATAAAACACACAATTTAAAAAAATCCTATTTTGTTATAAGATACTACAAAATAGTATATTAAATTTAGAAAATAACACTTTTAATCTATTCCACATTTATTGTACTGAACTTAGCAGTAATATTTGAACTTAAAAAAAAAAGTATAGCAACCACTTACAACAATTTTGTTATGCACTAGCACAAAAAAGGGGAGAACAATACAGCATAGCTGTTACAAGCATGAATATAGGATTATATAACAACTAAACTTGCAATACAAAATGTGTTAGAATACTTCAAAATTAATTCAGAAGAACTTTAAAATTAAATTACCATCAATGTTTATCAGAATGAACAGGCTAGTGTAACACTCTTGTGCGTGCATGACCTAGGTTTGAACAAGTTGTACTTACACTACACATATGTTAACTTCCCATGAACTTCTAAGTTTCTGCAAATAACAAAGTTACATAAGCTTTCATACAAAAGTACTAATTTGGTACCACAATTACCCATAATTAATACAAATTATTTAGTAAATGAAACTCTGTAAACGCTAAGCAGTGAATATATGTAACAAGGGTAGTGACGACGAGGGCGAACACAAATGCAGCAACTATACTTAATGCTCAAACCAACCTACTTCTGCAGCTAATTAACACATACAGATGCCAGTCCTTGAGAGTATACATATTCTGCTTTTGAGTAATGCTTGCATGCAGGTGGTGCCTGCCTGCCTAGTAGGCGGCGCCTGCCTTGTGAGCAGAGCCTGCCTTACATTGCTGTGCCCACCTCAAAGTTTTCTTTTTTGTTAGACTTGTCAGTTAGGCTTATTAATTTGTCTATTGTCTAAGTTATTTTACGTAACTTTTAATAAGCATGTTACAAATAAAAATAAATAAATAAAAAATAAATAATTTAATATATTTGTCTTTCGAGTTTTCACACTTTGCCATTTTATTATAACTGTTAATTAGGTTGTGTTGTTAGCTTTAGTACACTTTTGCTTTCCAAATTTTGTTTTGTTTTGGGTAACCGCAGCGGGATTGCGCTACTGCGGTGCGGCGCTCCAAGGAAGTTGGAAGCTCGTGGACTCCGTCAGCTGGGAGCAGCCTGGACATACGTGCACCTGCCTATGGCATGCGATGCTGATGTTGTGTGGACTACTGACTATGGACTTCAGCTTACTCATTGATTCGTCGCTGCCTATTTTTGAGTCTTATATTTTCTGACTTTTAAGCTTTTGGCCCACCCTCACGGCAAGTCTGAAGGCAGTTAGTCTATACATATCTACAGAGGCAACTGCATTTAAGTGTGTAGGTTCTTGTGACATTTGCACAATGCATGCTAGCAGACAAACTTCCAGTTTACTAACGTTGAGCAGTGAAGCCGCAATCTGGTTTGAGACATTTTGTAAGCAGCACTTGGTGCCAGTTGATATGAGTTGCAGCGCACAGCAATATGCATCACAAGCATTACTTTGCTCAGCTGTTAACATTGACCTTATACTTTTTACTTGAATACTTGTGAGATAGCCACCTGAGATTAGTGACTCGTACAAGAAAAATTTCATGCAGTAATAACTATTAAGTAATGCTTATTTGCTAATGCCTAGCAACAGACACTGTTGTTGAGTAGCTAATTTGACTTACGGCCCACATAGTATCAACCTCCATGAGTTTTATTTTGAGGAACTTTTGAACTATAGCAAGAAATACATCAGCTATTAATTTTAAGTTGAAATGATACAACTATTACCCGTTGCTTACAGTGCTGGTGTTTGGCATGCTGACCTTGCACTGCACAAGATTTGACCTTATATTTTGCACTTATGACTTACAAAGCTGTGTGTTATTTTCATTTGGCACAAGTATTATTAACATGCAATTTTCACAAAAAGAGAGAGAGAGATGTCTGTTTTTAATACGTCACTGTGTATTTTTGATGGACTTGGTACAAATATGCAATACATACGCACCTATTTATTTTGTCTTGTGTGTATGTGGTCGTCTTTAACAAACTTTTATGTGCATCTTATTTGCAGTGCCAATTTTAGTTTAAGCACTGCATCTTTGATAGCTTAACCTTATCCCTCCAAGAGTTTGAGAGAATCTTTGTCATGAAAAGGTTTTCCACCCAGCCACTAGGACTGTAATTTTTGCTACCTTTCAGCAACGTTTGAATTTAGCTTTGAGTTTTTCCCTTCCAGTCTTTCGTACTCACACTTTAAAAGATCTAGGGGCCACATTCGTGTAGACTGCATGCATACGTATTCATTTAATACATTTTAAACAAAATATATTCAAACAAAATATATCAAACAAAAACAACCCCCACATGTTTTGATAACAAAAAAAAAAAAAGGTGGCATCAGAAATTGTCTCAAAAATCAAAATGAAAAAAAAAAAATTAAACAAAGCAACATGAGAAGCTTCCATGTATGGTATGGGCATTATATGTAACTATGCTATTGTGTCTGGATAGTCACTGGCTCGTAAAACAAGCAGTCAATATAATAGAACCTGAACTTGTGAAACTGGGTTGGAAAATAAGTAAGGTAAACCTATGCTAAAGCCACAGTACCTACTGCCAAAATATTTTTGTTAACATTTCTTTCTGTGTTACATTTACTTCTGTTTCAGGTATGACTAAGAAATTCATGGAAATTTTTGGACAAAAAAAATGTGACATGGTAAAGTTTAATTTTAACAACCAATACATTGATATTTAAAGGTGATATTACTGAACAAAATTATTTCAATAGGAAGACATTATCTCAGAACATCACACTATATATAGCAGGGCATATATTTTCTCTGTGGCTAAATCACAGTGTAATTATTATTGAGATGTGCAGGTGATGTCAATTTCCAGTCTTTTATTCTAAAAAGACATTTTATCACATGTCATTCATTTCATGATTAAAATGTCACTTTCAAACAACATATACAACCTTCTTAGTACCCAGAAAACACGTACACACGAAGCACGACAATTCTTGTCCGGAAGTTCAAGTAAAGTTGTCAATTACAGGTTATGGAAAACCTGGAAGTCAGGGAATTTTGAAATTTCAAGCTTGTAGTAACCCTGTTGTTGTATAAATGAATGTTTGGGACTTAAATGTTTCAAAAAAAAGAAATACTATATGTTGTGAAAGACAAATATTGTAAGATTTTGTAGGTATTGAGTGTGGATATGTTTACCATAGATACTCAAAGTATCTTTTTCACCATAATATCTTATTCCCAAAACAGCATATACCAGGGTTTCAAATTCATATAACTTTATTTTAAACAGTTTACCAAGGCATATAATTTCAATGTCAAAATCTAGGCAAGGATTTCGATAGTCAAGGGGAAACTGCAAAATGTTTTCTTTAGAGATCTGAAATTCCAAATATTACGGCAAATTTTTGTTCATGTAGACACTAGGCCTATATTCAGCAGAACTGTCACATGGGAGAAAATTATGAAATATATTGCCTATAGTTAACTTAACTCACCATTTGCACTTCCATGGAATATGTGAGAGGCCACAGCAGAGTAAAGTAGGGATGGAGAACTAAAAAAAAAATAAAAAAAAAAATAAATAAAAAAATTGTCAACCACTTCAAGGAGAAGAGATGCATAAAACTGGTTCAACAAAATCAAACTCTCCATTAACCACAGCAAAGTTCAGGAGGAAAAATGCACGTCACAAAACATGATAAGAGGAATCGAAGACCTTTCACCAATTCAAGTAGGAAGTAATGTGTGAATTAAGAGTGTGAGTCATTATAGTCTGGCTCAACATATACTAAAACTGTTGACGAACTCCAAAAGCTATATCGTAATGCAGCACTATGTGTCTTGGTACGCTTAGGCATCCATGAGGGGCCTAAAAAAAAGACATGCCAGTTCATTGCCACCCTGAAGAAATTTCTAACAACCCAGTTGACCAAAACTCAAAGTCTTAGTACAAGTTTGTAACAACACACCAAAAACCTCTCATCTCATTCCGAGACAGTTCAATTATCCTGGGTAGCACTACTACCCGATCCACCCTAGATTCTCAGGCTAATAAACAATATGTCCAAAACCATTTCTGATTGTGTGCTTCTATGAGAATCTAAGCAGAGATGTCACTACATTAGACTTCCCCAGCATGACTGTGCCAATTCGGCAATCCTGACTATGCTGGTGACATTCCTCGTGCAGTCAGAGATGTTCTTCCAGGTATCACACCTTGCAGCCATTACAGATAGAACAGCCATGTTGTAGTATGCCCTCACTAGCTATAAGTCTGAGAGCAATTACAGATTGTTCGCACCAAGAACATGAGCTAAATGGGACTAGGTCTCAAAATAATGACCAGTCAATTTCTTCATGTTTGAATTTCATTTGTAGGAGTCAACAGGCCAAAAGCTTGTAGCTAATCGGTTGCACTTGTAGAAGAACAGTTATTTAGATGATTGAGGATACATGGTCCACAGGCACAGTAAAATGTCATTTGTCCTCAAGCAGATTATCTGATTTGCAGCTAGACCATAGCAGATATTTGGAAAAGGTTAGTTCAAAGCTTGTTACAAATGCCACAGTTCATTTATCCAGATAAAACGTCCTGCTGCAAGCTCTTTGCTATGTTTACTTGATTGCTTAAACACACTGAAATTTTTACATTAAACAGTGATTAAGAATTTTTGTCCAATGAGTTTGCAATGCCCAACTACTCTGAAATTTTTAAACACAATACATCTCGTTTATACTGTCACGATGAGTGCGATGCAAATATACACAAAAATTGTGTAACATATAAATAAAATTAATTATCTAGATTGTGCCAGTACTGTTATGAACTAGGGGAACAGGGTTATAAAAGGATAGACCAATTAACTAACTATTATTCATTGACTAATATTAACAATTTTCTCTAGTTTATAACAGTCTGATGACTATCCACAAAACTAATTACACTTTAAAAAGTTCGTTATGCGTACTCCCCACTGGAGCTCGGTTTGACAGTGGCTCTCGCTACTGTTTGCACCTCTGTACAAACACACTACTTTGCACTACTCACTCGTCCGCTGGTCCCCAAAACACCCTCCCAGATCCTCCAATCTTCACACATGAACCCTGTCCCTCACTGCCCGCTATCACTCACCAAGGGACTCACTTATCATTCACTTTCTTCAATGTTACGCCGCAGGTCGGCCCCACTTTTAATACCTGCCAGGGTCCTCCCATAGAAACATCTCGTAGCTCTCGGAAGTATGGTGTCCTTTCAATCTTTGAACTGGCACTCGAAGCTGTGAGAATAATGGTGTCCTAGCTATGCAACAGTCCATCTGGCAACCCTCAGAACCATCCAGACAACAAGGGACCCACTGTGGGAAGGCAGGGCAGTGTGGTGTGGTTGTTAAAAAGTGGCTGGCTAATGGAAGGTCCCATGTGTCTGGGAAGGGGGGGGAGGGGGGAATGATCCATGCCATAACTCACATAGGGAGAGGGATGAGTTTTTCCCAGGAATCCACTACGATGGCCGGCCCACATCTCCAGTAGCCTCGTAACAATACCAACAAATGCTGATGCTGTAAAACATAAATTTATACAAAAACTTCACAAAAAAACTACCACAAGCCAAGTGTAGCCATTTACACTGCCCACAGAATAAGATGATGCCTGAGTGACCGTTACGGTAGCCTTGCCTGGGAGGGACGGGTAGGGGAGTATAAGGGAGGGAGGCCCAGCGCGCATGCGCAGAGAACGTATTCCGAGACTTTCACTTCGCATACCACCCTGAATGAAAACATTGACCAGTCCGCTACGTGCTATCGTGAAGTGTTTCATGTTTATAGCTAAAGAGAGAATAGTAAACTGAATAGTATTAAACGTAAGCTATCAACAAGTTCGCAGTAGTGGTTCTTTGTTGTAATGTATAATATAGATACTAGATTTTTTTTGTAAAGTGTTCTCTCGCGACGTTTTTTACCCCACGTTCTGAATATAAAAATGCCGCCTACGTTATCTAAAATTAAACAGAAAAAAATTCATTCGCAGGCGCGAGAGGTAGTGTTTAATGTGTTAAATTTTATGGAAAATGAAGCTCGGAATGGTGTGATGTCGTTATCTATTCCTCTTGAACGAGTGCAACTGCGCACGGCGCAAGCAACGGGAGTTTCTCGTGCTACTGTACAACGTATAAAGAAAGAAGGTCAACACATTAACGAAGATAGTGAAGGATTGTTCGAGACGCCTAACAAGAAAAGAAAAAAAGTCTTCAAAATACGAACTGGATGGGTTTGACGAAGGAGTAGTTCGTAGTATAATTTATAACTTTTATATCACAGAAAAATGTGCGCCAACAGTGCCAAAGCTTAGGGAGAAGTTGAAGATGGAGATAGGGTTTCAAGGTTGCGATAGCACCCTTCGTAAAATTCTGAAAAAGTTAGGCTTTCAGTGGCGTAAAACGAAATCTCACCGCCTCGTTCTTATCGAAAAGCATGATATCAGGCAGAAAAGAATTCACTATATACAGAGCATTATGCGTTTCAGAAATGAAAACAGGAATATAATCTATGTAGATGAATTGTATGTGTTATCCTCGCATGTGCAACAAAAAAGCTGGGCAGATGAAACATTAAACGGTGTCCTTCAGCCAGTAGCGAAAGGGCAACGCCTTATTATGATACATGCTGGCGGTAAAGATGGATTCGTGCCAAATGCCCTCGTTATGTGGAAATCACATCAAGCTACTGGTGACTACCACCACCAAATGAACCAGACCAATTATGAGAAGTGGATTAGGGAAAAACTCATACCAAACATGCCAACAAACAGCGTCCTGGTATTGGATAATGCACCCTATCACAATGTCCGTGTAAACAAACCGCCCACATCTTCGTCAACAAAAGATGATATGAAAAAATGGCTGTGAGAAAACAAAATTTCATTTACTGAAGACATGCTGAAGCCAACATTGTACGAACTTATTAAGATAAATAAGCCACAGCACATAGTGTATTCCGTCGACCAGATTCTTGAAAGTTTCGGTCACACACCGCTCCGACTTCCACCCTACCATCCCGACTTGAATCCCATTGAAGGTATATGGGGTAAAGTTAAGGGTATTGTTGCATCAAAAAGTCTGTCCTTCAAAATAGATGACGTGAAAAGACTTTGCGAAGAACAATTTGAGAGCATGGGAAAAGAAGATTGGGTTCCATTTTGTAATCATGTTGAAAAATTAGAGCAGGAGTATTACAGCTGGGATGTTCGTTTTGACATTGAAATCGACAAAATAATTATTACACTTGGCGGTGTAGACAGTAGCAGTGAAGATTCGAACTCTACCGAAGATGAAATGGAAGGAATTGGAATTCTTGAGGAGAGCGAGTAAATTTGTGACTTTATTATTATTAACCAATAATAGACTGTAAGTTAATGTTTTTTGGTTGTGTACAATACTCTTTATATTTTTTCAATCGAAGAACTTGGAATTTCTCAGTTTTTTTTTTAAGTGATTTTATTAATCCATAATATAGACTCAATGTTTTTGGTTTGTGTATACTAAGCCAGCTTGCTCCCCTTCCCCCTACAAGCTTTCTGAACGTTCGTGACGTCACCCAAGCATCAAGTTATCCTGCGGGCAGTGTAAAGACAATATAACAGGAATTAGACAGGAAACTGGACTATACAATGACTAAGAATATGATTTTGGAAAAAATGATTTGATGATATATGAAAAAAGCCAATACAACATATATATATATATATATATATATATATATATATATATATATATATAAAATTTTCAAAGCAAAAATAACAAAAAAGTTAACTGACAAAAAGCAGTATAGAGTGAAGTTTCATACCAGGCGATTGGAGCTCAGTCAATTTTTAGCACACTAAAGAAAAGATACTAAAGAAAAAAGAGTACTGCAATCTGAATATAAATTTCACTTAAAAAAAGCACATCCAATAGCTATATTCCACAGCAACGAACCGGACAGAATAAATTATAATGCAGATGGTTTCGGAACCACTATAAAATGTCGAAAAACATGTGGGGATCGACATTGGCCAACTCTTCAACGTCCGGCAGCAGTTAAGCTGTTGAGGTGGCGTGGTTGTGAGAATAGCTCATTAAGATATTCAAGTTCCTTCGGATGGAAAAGAGCACGATGGCTGGAATGTACGACTGGAGGAGCTAGAAGTTGCAGCACTGCTGGGCCACAGCACAGAGCAGCACAGAGGTGCAGGCCATGGCTGCACCAGAGCAGGAGAATGTCTAAAAGGCAGTGCTGCAATGCGCGGAGGAGAACAACAGCATATGGCAAGACAAGTGAGATACACTGTCCGTTCACATGGACGAGCTTATCAACAAGCTGGAAGACACAGCCTGGAAGCTAGAGCCACTGCGAACGGCCAAGCGGCCCGCGAGAAGGCAGCACTATGAGCCAGCAGTACACCTGTCTGGTGGAGACCACAGCTGGTGCCACACAGAAGTACCATCTGCAGCTGCAGCGAAGAACGAGGCACTGAGCGAGTGAATTGTCATTTAGACTGCCACACTGGGAGTGCCAGCCAAGAAGTGGCTGCTCTGCAAAAGCCGGCTGAGGAGTTGGAGATGTTGCACGCAGAGGAACTGCAGGAGGAAGCTGCATGGGCATATAGCGGCCACCCAGCAGCACAACCTGCACATCACTAAGAAGTTGAGTGACAGTCACAACAAGCTTGGAGAGAACATGCATTCTCTCCAAGTTCATTGTGACAGTCACTCAACTTCTTAGTGACGTGCATGTTCTCTCCGACCTTGTTGCGAAAGACACTAACTTCTTAGGGATGTGCACATTGTGCTGCTGGGTGGCCGCTATTTGCCGGCAGTTCTACGAGCTGCTGCTGCTACTACTCAACCTGCTTCTACAGAGCAGCCACTTCTTTACATGCACTCCCCAACACCAGACTCTAAAGCAATTCACTCTCTCAGTACCTCATGCTTGAGCTGCAGCCGCAGACGCTCCTCCTGGTTGGCACAGGCCGTGGTCACCACCAGCAAGCGTACAATTGGCTCAGACATGCTGCCTCCTTGCGGGCAGCATGGCCCTCCATGGCCAGTTTCTCTGCCTGCTGTATCGCTCATGCTTGGCCACTAACAGCTGCTTCACTTTCCAGGCAGTGTCTTCCAACTCCTGGAGTCGGATCAGTTCCTGTTTCAACTCCGCCTTCTTCCTGAGCCCACTGTTCGCTCTGGCTGACCAGCACTGTCTCTTCAGCCTACTTGTCTGTAGCCAGGGTCACCAGCTGGCCAGACACCATTGCTAACTCCTTCAACCGTGCCACCGTTTGCTTGTCAGTGGTATAATCCAACTCTTCTAAGTGCAACTTCTATTCAATATCTCTCAGAGCCTCCAATTGCAAGATGACAGACTACTGTCCAGATCACAGCTCCTTGTGAAGCAGATCTATCCATCTGCACGACCACCATTTGATCCTGAAAGTGTGTGACAGGCTCAGAGCTGTCACCCATCAGCCTGGCCACATTGTCTGTCAGTTCCGTCACTTCCACTCTCACATTGTCCTCCACCTTCTTAGCATTCAACAGCTGGTGTTTGTACAGCTCCCAAGCAGTGTGGCACCTGTCAGCCTTTTCCTGTCATTAGCACTCGAAAAGCTCACCTATGTCACTGAATGTGGTAGCACATCGCTGCGCGTCCTCCAGGCTCTGCTGCAGGGGTCCGTCTCACTGCGCTTTCTAACCAGCTGTGCTTCTAGGTCCTCCACACACTGCTGCAAGCCATCCACCTCGGGCGTGCTAGTGGACATCTGCGGAAACTGCACCCCCGGCTGCCACGTCTGCTCTCAACAAGCAGCTTGATGACTCTGCAACCTCGTAACACTTTCTCTCCACCTCCTCGTGCGCGACCTTCAGCTCCACCTCCAGCTGGCCATGCAATACTCTTTACACCATCACCTTCTCGAAGTTCACATCTATGTCCAACAACAGCATTGACCGCCAACTGCTTTGTCAGTTCCTCGACGCTGCAGCTAGATGAGGTGTGGCCAGGACCTTCCTCCTCAATGTGGGGTCAACTCTGCTGTAGATTTGGCGCTCGTAATGCCTGAGTAATGCATCCCATTGGACGACAAAAGCTCCTTGCCTGTGACTTTTAGCACTCCACCTCCTCCTTTCAAGACCTGTATCTGGGATGCCAAGGAAACATTTATCTCTGATGCTGTTGCACCATTCACCTCTCGCACTCTCCGCAGTCTTGTTCAGCTCGGAAAACCTTTTTAGGAGCTTCCGATTGTTCTCTGGCAGTTCTTTAAGGTTTCCAAATATCACAAAATTTTGCGAAAATTACTGGAGAAACCAACTTTAACAGTACGCACTACCCCAATTTAATGCAGCAAGTGGCACACCTGCTTCCCCAGGTACAACACCTGAGAGTACAGGAGGAAATTCTCTTTGATGCAGGAAGAATGCCGCTCATGTATATGTGCCTTCCGGTCACACGACTGCCTCGTTTCCTGGCCATTCACATCCAGCTGCTTAGACTACTCGATCACAGAGCCGAACCCCCACTCGTTGTCTTCACACTGCTTCCTGAGCAGCGAGGCCCATGCCTCCATATCCTCCAAGAGTTTCTGCAGATACACCAGGTGGTACTTTTTCTCTTGCTTCATAATGCGCACTTTCTCCGAGAGGCTAGCGCAGTAGCTATTGAAGCAGCTCTGATTCCACCAGTATTCCCTCCACGGCATCAGTAATCTGCTGTTTAGCAATAGCAGCAACGAGCTCATACGTTGCCTTCAACTCCTGCTCCTTGGCAGTGATGCACTCGTCCTACGACAAATCCCACCTAAGCTTCGCCTCGGAGAGCACTTGCTTCTCTCCAGCAGACATGTATACAATGATGGTTTGCCTCCAGGTCCCGGTTCATTTGTTGGCATTGGTCAGCACCTTCTCCATAGTTAGCTCCCCTCCTTGTTCAGACACTTGTAGATAGATGTTCATGGCCTGTGATAGCATGCAGCTCTTTGGCGAAGCCCTCCTTCATGCACACCTGCGCCTGCTGCTGTGCGTTGATCCATGCACCCAGCTTTTGTGTCCTCAGCAGTTTTCAGGGATGTCCGCAGGCTGTCCACAGCTTGTGGCTGCCTCGCGCACTCATCAGCCTGAGCCAGCATCTGTGCCTCAAGCGCAGCAGCTTGTCGCTGTAGCCAGGGCGTTTGCTGGCCAAGTTGGCACGGTACTTGCCCATGCAGCTTGTCAGGTCCTGGTTGTGACGATGCAGTGCCAACAGTTGCAGCTCCAGACGGTCCTGCCTCTTGACGAGGCTATTACTTGACATTGTCCGCTTGCTGCAGGACCACACCCAATGCCTTACAGAGCTGCTCTAAATGCTTCATGTCCACTCTAGTGGTGCGCTGCAAGGCATTGCTCCTGATTTAACTGTTGCATTTTTTTTTAGTAATGCTGATGATAGTTGATGACTGTAGAATTTTTTCTCAGCATAGTACCTGATTAAATTTTTTTTCAGCTTTTAAGAGTAAGTTGAAAGGAACAGTTTCATACTTCTTTAAGTGTTTCTGATGATTCTTTTGCTTTATGGTGAATAAGCTACTTAAAGTTATTTTTTACCTATTTGATTGTGTAGTTACATATTATGTGCTTCCACGTATAATTTTTTTTAGTATTGCTTGCATTTTTATTGTATTTGTAGATGTGTGATCACACAATTTTCTTTTGAATATTTTTGGCCTGTTTTTTGTTCAGAAACAGGCTGATACAACAGTTTGCCAAGTACGTAAGGATTAGAGAGAGACAGAAGTTGCTTGCCCATGAGAAACTCTGGATTTTAGTTGAAATGCTGTTGCCATGGGCCAGTATTGGCTGATATTCTTCTGTGTAATTTTGTGATTGGGCGGAGATTACATCATATTAGCGCCCTTTACCCTTCCTCAGGAAAAAAGAGCAACCATGAAGTCAGTCGTTGCATGGTTGTGGTACCGAAAGGTTGTGGTCAGACGATAACTCAAAATTAAATAATAATGGAGCGAGTTGAAATATATTTTGCGGCTGTGGTCCAGGTGGCGTCGATTTATAAACATTTTTAGATTTGGTAATTTGAATTGGTTGTCGGCATTTAGCCCAAAACAATGAGTAACTATGCCATTGTTCCGAGGACTGAGTCCTTCGGCTTATACCGTGAGTTGCAAGCAACCACAGGAAATACTTGAGAATAATCTTTAATATCCATTTATTGGTATCTACGAAGAGTAAATTTGTGTTTTTGGAGGGAGTGGAGATGTTTTGTGTGACCCATTTGTATTTTCAACATGTAATTGTTTTTGTGACTAGTAAATTTTTGTGAAAGATAAATAAAAACATTTAAAATCTGTAATGTATCTGAGAAACATTATTCCAGTAATCAATTGTTGACAATAACATTTTTTTTAACTTAAATATTATTTTAACTGTTCATGTATGTGTACTAGACCACTTTTGAGCTAGCCAGAGGTCTGGAGTGTTACACATTAACCTTGTTAATGTTGGTTTTCAAAAACAACTTTTATTCAACACACAATAAAAAACATCATACATTGCCAATAATAAAGTGTGTTACAATTCACATTCATGTTTTAACAAATAGTATGAAAGGAACTGTAAAATGGAAGTTCCTGTTTAAGTTGTAAGATTGTTATGAGAACTAAGTTACCAGCACTTTGTAAAAGTGGAGCTTAGACCTAGTTCTGGACTGACTTGCAATTTGTCATAAATGTTTGACTATCATCGGAAGCAATAAATAAAACAAAAATAATTATAATTACAGTGAAACATTACTCCACAAGTTACCACTCATAATGCAATATCAAACATTCTTAATATAGTTTTTGCAAAACAAAAATAAGTTATGTATTCATATCTTAATTTTATAGTACATCTAAGGAACACAGCTTGCAGTTACAAATTATATACTATCTTTGTATAAATATTTCATTGTGGTGAAAAAAAAAAATTGTTTCTTTTCCTCTCTCTAAATTCATGTGTATAAGTACAAAATTACAGGTGTGTGTAGATATGTGAGACATAACAAACATTTTTTTTTCCAGAAAAATTCCCTTTTTTTCCATTACCAACATTAATATTGTTTAAGATAGGTTGATATACTTTACACAATAATTTATTTTCTGCAGCTTGGTAGATATGGTTTAAACAATAACTTTTTGTTCTTATCACTTGACAGAGGGTAGCATAAGTTTACCCAACTCTCAAATTTTAAATGAGCCATTAGGTGGTAAAGAAAGCCAAAATGTATGTTTTTTTTTGGTTCTGCTTGTATAAAAAAGTTGATAATTTTTTTTTAAATATAACTCAGAAAATTTCTCAGTTTTGCATAAACTTTTCTGGTAGATTACAGGAAAATTTCCCCAAAAATTACTTTTCTGGAAAACTAACATTTCTAGGTGCAAGTGTTTGTGTTTGGTACATAAATATTTACATTCTATAAAATTACTAACAAGGAGAAACAACATAATTAAATAAGTAAGTATACTAAGTTATTTGTATTGTACTGTATGTATTTTAATAAACTAGACAAGTTAATTTGTAAACTTTTATTTTAAATTTCTGTTAATAGAAATGTATATATGGAAACTAATATTAAAACTGTTTAAGATATAAATTCTGTAGACACACTGGATGAAATTATGAAATAACTATTGAAAATGGCTAGTAACATCAATTAGAACTCAAAAATATAGTTTTTAAAACTTTTTTCTGATTTTTCTGCAATTAATTGAAAACTACTTAACTGAATTTAATGAATATTTTTTAATCAATAAGGACATTGGAAAACTTAAAAACTAGGCTATATATTATCACAGAATTCCACCCCTGAGGGGGTGAATATTGTTTTGAAATAATTTCCGAAGCTTATCAAGCATTAAAAATTATTTGGTTTTCAGTAATAAATATATCAAAACAACCAATCCTTTTTTTGACATTTTGCAAAATTCATTCCCTTAGGGGTGCAAAAGGTATAAAAATGGTTTTAAGAAGAAAAATACATACCTCCAAATGTAATATAACTAGAGGTAAGAAACTAAAAATGAACATGCATAAAGAGTTATGTACTGTATTTTTCTGTGGTTCAAAATTTGACCATTAAGGAGGTGAAAAAGGGGTAAATTTTGTTTTGCAATAAAAAAAAACATATTTCTAAAGAAAATCAAGCAGGGGGTAACAAATTGAGCAAAAATAATGTACATAATTAGTTACCCTGCATGTTTTTATATTTACTCGAGATTCAAAAGAAAAGGGGGTGAAACGTTACTTTTTATAGAATTAAGTCATATCTCCAAAGAATCAAGCAGGAGGTAAGTAACTGAGCATGAATATTTACATGAATTTTATAGGGTATTTTTAACATTTTTCGAAATTCTATCACAAAGGGAGTGAAAAGCACGTAAATTTGATTTTATAATAAAATATAATATCTCTGAAGCGAATGAAGTGGGAAGTAAGAAACTGGACATGAATGATACATAATGAGTTGCATAGCATGTTATCAGATTTTTTCCAATGTGACTGCAAAGGGGGGTGAAAAGCAGGTTAGTTTTAGTTCATTATAAAAGTCATACCTCCGAAGCTTATCAAGTGGGAGGCAAAGTGTGTGAATCTATTTAAAAACATATACAATTGACCAACTCATTTTTACCACTTTCCAAAATTTTACCCCTAAAGGGTTTAATTTTTTTTATTTACTTAAAATTTGTTGCATGTCTACCGATGGCTTGAGGCCTTGGATGATAGGCTCGATACAACTAACACAAATACATAAATGACAAAGACAAAACTATACTAAAAACAAAACAATTGATAATGAAAACAAAAAACAAACCGCAACTGAACAATATAGTATATACAACATAACATTATTGGACCCTCAACAAAATTTGTATAATACAATCAAGAGATAGGATTGTTTTTAATTTATTTTATTATCAGCTAGAGGAAAATAACTTCTAAACTTATTGAGATTTGAAATAGTTCTGTATAAAATGTCATTGGTTTTGGTTAATGTGGATATTAAAGGTTTCTGATGACTGTTGAAAGTAGGTACTTTAATACCTGTATTGTCGAGTACATAATAAAACTTAATTTTATTACTGTAACAGTTATATATAATAAGCATCTAATAATGCTATTCTTAAAGATAAAAATCCAAGAAGGGAGTGCACATCCACCTTTTGAATAATATTTATGTTTTGGTCTATAATTTTGATTGGTTTGATTTGTAATTTATCTAATTTGTCACTGTCAGTTTTAGTAATGGTCCAAATAACAGTGTCATATTTAAGTTTGAATCTCACCAAAGCTATATAAAGATTAAGTATTGAATATAAATTAGATACATTAAAAGTAATATATTTAGTCAGAGCTAACATTCTATAAGCAAAAGATCTAATTGTTTCAATATTAATATGAATGAAAAGTTTAAAATCAAGCTAGATACCTAAGTCTCCAACACAATATGGATTTTACAACAGCCTGATTATCAAGTTTATATTCAAATACAATGGGATATTTTCTTGAGAAAGTTATAGTAGTCGTTTTCCCGTAGTTAAGGTTCACAAGGTTACGATACAAAATGTCACGTTGAAGTAGAGAACAGTCCTGAGGAAGATTAACTTTTTAAACTATTTTTAGGTCATCAACAAAAAGAAGGCCAACCACGAATAAAAAATTTAAAAAAACTAATAATCCAACCAAAATGGTTTTAAGACATTGGTAATGATTAATTTACCTATTATAAACTACCTACTCTTATTCGTTTTCAGAAATTTTAACTGGTGAGGTTTTGAAACATTTAAATAGGGTCTCTCATGAAATGAAAAGGAAGTAAGTTTTATTTCATCAAGATAAAATATATCTTCAAATACACTATAACGGGAGTTATATAATCAGAATAATCTATATTAATAAATAAATGAGCTTACAAGTTACTACTTTCAAAATGTGGTAAAATATCAGCAATATTCTGAGATTTGCACAAGCGAAGCCATAAGTTATTTAGCTAGTTAACGTATTAATTGACTTGACATTTTCTATATCCCGAGCACACGACTATATGGAAAAAATAAAATAACTTTAATAAAAAACCTCAGCCCAAGTTACTTACCTTTGGTTTGCAGAAATCAAGTTCACCATTCTGAATACGCCACAGTAAATGCTGTGTCTGGTCACCACCAATTCCAAATGCCAAAGCATGCAACTGTTCAAAACTTTCACGCCAAAACCGTGTTCCTTCCATCCTCTGTACAACCGAATCCCCCAGAAAAATTATTTCTGGTTCTTTTTGCTTTGCTTGTGCAACATAACGCAGGTGCTGAAACAATCAAAAGTCACAGATATTATTTTTAATAAACCAAAGTTTTATACATACTAAATATTAATTGGAAGACAAAAATAATTTTATCTCCTTATCGACCTACCCCAGATACAAGAAAAGGAAATTGCAATATAAAAGTTAAGAACACACAAAACAATGGTCAGCAAACATTTTTACACTATAATATAGTATAATATATAATATAATATTATGAAGTAAATGTTGGCAAAATAAATTGACTTAGGGTAGACAAATCCAAAAATTCTGTTCATGATATTTAAGTGAAACAAATGTCCAGTCTTAGAAATTTGGAGATCAAGGTAATTGTATAGTTCAGCAACTGTTTGAAACAAGGTGAATTAATTAACCAAAAAAATTTTTTTACACCTAAATTAGGGTGGGTAAAGAACATTTTATTTAATTTGAATTTAATTCTAAGCCTAAAAGATCTAAGTCCATGCCAAAGTAAAAGTCTATGTCGAAGTCCAATTAAAGATCACTTAAATATTATGCTACATTAAGAAAACCGCACAGATACAACTATCTGAATAAGAATATTGTAGGAAACATTTAGCACATTAACAGATTGCCACCGCTTGTAAATAAGAAACAAAAATTTTAAAACCAATAAATTACCTATGTAATGGCAAACTTAACTTATGAAGCACTTTTAAAATATAAACACATTACTATTAGGTACTGCACATAACTACGCATGTTTTTAAATTTTAAGAAAACCGGCTATTGTCCATATTCTAAAACACGATGTCAAGAAATTTGCTTTTTTTTTTGGTTATACTACACCAATAAACATTAAGTCTTAAAATTTGGTATGAATAATCTTGCTCTCTTTCACATTTGATGAATGAACAGCTTAAATAAATCAAATAACATTTACATGCACTTCGTAAATTCTTACTCTTCCATATATATGTTGTGCAACAAAGCTTTATTTTAAACTAGCAGTGCCCGCGACTTTGTCCGCGTGGACTTTGTTGGGGGGTATTGTGACTTTCTGAGATAAGATGGTAGATGCACAGTTTTAGGTTGTTCTCAAAACACTCATAACCAATGGTATATTAAAGTACTTCTGCGTAAACTATATTTTTAGTTTTGTCTTCCGGCAGAAGTAGAAATTGTTTTTCTCCCGAACCAGATCTCGACAGAGCAACATATAGTTGCCAGTGCGAAAAACACTCTTGGCGTAAAACTATTCCTACGTACTTAAATGTTTGTCCCTGGGCCTTATTAATTGTTACCGCAAACGATAACTTCACCGGAAATTGAATTCGCTTAAAGTGAAAAGGCAAATCCGTTGGTATCATAGGTATGCGAGGTATCAGCACTGTTTGCACTACTGCTGGACCAGTCAATACTGTAGCACCAATCACGTTATCGCGAAGGAATTTTACTTGGAGTCTGGTTCCGTTGCATAAATTTGGTGGTTTAAGATTCCTTAGCAGCACAATTGGACAGCCAATTTTTAATTTGAGTGAATATGAGGGAAGGCCACTCGGATTTAAAGAACTTAAAAATTCTTGTGAATAATGTACCGCATCTTCTTGATCCATTAATTTATCAATGGACCTGTAGTTCACTCTATCTCCTGGAAGTTTACCCAGTATCATGTTATTGATGTCGTCAACGCTACTGTTTCTAGCTGCCAATATTGCCCTTTGACACATCCACTGGTAGTCTTTGTTTTCTATATGGACTACATCTGGGTACACTCTAGAGATTAGGTCTTCAATGCTAGTCATACATGCGCGTGCAATACTTAATACTTATTTGGCTACAACACTAATACTTACATTTTAAATATCGCGATATCTTTTGAATGAAACGTCTGAATTGAATAATTCAAAAAGTTCTAGAAAGGTATTGAATTCGTCTTGAATATGCAGTAATTTATTTGGATAAGAATTAATACCAAGCTACACAATAAAGAGTTTTTGAAGCGACAGCATTTTAATTATTTAAAAAAATAAAATAAAACACTAATTGTGAGATAACTACAATAGTTAGACATATGGTTACGCAATATTTTTTGAAGACAATTATATGTTCTGCAAAGTGGTAGTACATTGTTTTGTTCTATAATCAATATGTTTCGCAGCGCACGCCGTGTAAGGATTTTTTCGGGTCATTTTTTTACACCTTGGGTTACCTTATTGGACTTTAAGTAAGGATCCCTAATGTTATTGATAATATAATATAGCCTATAGCCTTCCTCGATAAATGTACTATCCAACACTGAAAGAATTTTTCAAATCGGGCCAGTGGTTCCTGAGATTAGCGCGTTCAAACAAACAAACAAACTCTTCAGCTTTATAATATTAGTATAGATAACCCTTAGTAAAACGAGCAAAATGGTTGTAGTGCAAGGATTTCATTTATTAATAGTGCTTTATCCCCATAAGAAGATAAATAATAGTGCTTTATCCCCATTAGAAGATAAATATTGATAAGGAGAGAAAAAGCGACAGGAAAAATAGCAGTGTCTCTAGTTGGGAGGAACATCTCTCCATTACCATCTCTTCCTTTTGCTGGGTCACAAAAATGTAAAACTTTTTCTGTATGCGATGAAATGAAAAAGGTGAGCGTGAGACTAAAGTCAAGTTACGGATGTTGCAGAACTCTACGTACGAGCTGTGAACAGTTTATAGGCCAATTAATTACAGTCTGAAATTAAAAAAAAGTCTTAGCTTTCGAGTAATTGGCATTTTTCCTTGATAATTTTTCTAAATATCCACCCTGCATTCAACTATTAGATATAGTGACCAAAAATTTAATTTTTAAATAGGGCTTAAATGAGCCACTTTTGAAAATGCATGGTACATTATTTTTACAGTATGAATAGTCAACATTTGCCAGGTTAAAAATTTTTTTCTCTCATAAGTCATGTGAATCACTCTCCTCCCAAAAAAAATTGCATGTTTGATTTTATTTTGAATCATTATCAATTGTAGGGTTATTCAGAATTGCATGTAACAAATAAATAGAATAGTATAATATGGAAACTTGCTCTACAAAGCCCGACAGAGCTCGACAAGAGCTCAACAGAACTCGACAGAGCTCCACAAAAATCGATAGAGCTTAACAGAGGTACAATGTAGGGATTTTAAAACTTCAAAAAAATTCCCTCTAACTTAAACACTATCTTTTTTTTAATTCAGAACCATCATTTGTTGACCTATAAACTGTTCACGACTCTACGTTGAGTTCAATACACTATGTTTGTCACGCAATATAGTATCAAAATTTAAGATTACTTTTTTATTTAAATTGTAGGGAAAAAAATTACACTTTTTTCATGATACTTTTTTGATTGGTCTTTCAGCAAATATTCAGATTTGACACCTCATTATTGTCACGAGAGTTGCTCATCATGTAAATTTTGTAAATATTGTAAGAATACTCAGCAACTAAAGAAAATATGTTCGCTGAAGGCCTGCCAAATTAGTCTCACCTCATCTTGAACAGTGCAGTAAAAGTTTAGGGAATTTTTTCTCCAATGTGGGCATGCTTGTGTGAAAGGCACCAGCTGATTTAAATCCTTCTTTTGTAAATGAGGTGGAATAAATAATTGCCTGAGCTATCAAAATATAAACATTGCTGCAGCAGTTGCCGGGCATGGGAGGAAAGGGTAGACAAGCATCTGGTCCCTGATGTGTATTATCTACCCAAAACACATGCTGACAGTTCTAATCCAATTTTAACAGCTTGAGTGGTTCTCACTCTGGTAAATCACATCAAACCGACACCATGGATGTTCGAAATAGCACACCAAGCGTAAGTGTAGCACCATCTGCCTTGGTCACAACTACGTAAGTCTTGGAAGGCACATTACCCTCAACTAGACATCCATGTAACTACTGCGACATGAATTTTGCTTTTGCTCATGCTGCACGAAGGCATGAGAGAAGTAAATGTGCAAAGAATCCCTCATGTGTGAAGTTTAAATTTGATAAGAGCAATCTATGGTTTACTCACAGTGAAGTTTGAAAAGACACTTGAAGGTAAGCAAAAAGGCATTTCGCTTGCCTGCAAAACAGCTTGTGAATGTTTTGACTCCTTAATTTAGGCTATAGTTTACCATGTGTACAGGCTCCAGCATTAAAGTAGATCGGCAGCAACCGTCCTCATCGTCATCTGGTCATGAATCTAAACTTAACACTGGACTGACCGTATTACAGACAAATGATAATGGATTCTACTTGGTGAGTCTGCATTTAGGGGAATTTTGAAAGATTACTACTAGCTAAATACTTTTAATGATGCAAAAGACATTTGCACTTTTTTTAGTAGTGATATTGAGCAGAGTACAAAACATCAGCTTATGGATGATGTAGCGGAGGATAAATAATAAAAGTTAATGATATAGCTTTTGATTAATTAAGTGAAATGGGAGAACATGAAGAAATTAAATACAAGATGTATGAGCAGAATGGGAGGAAGAAGACTATGATGACTATGAAGAAGAGGAGGTGGTGTCTGTGATGTTAAAGGTCAAAGGTGCTCGATCATATCATCGTAACGAAAAGTGCAATACATAGGAGTTGGGCACTTGATTTGGAGATGGTGGATGTGATGTCATAATTATAATTGTCAGAAAGTTCTTGAGTCCAAGATGGTGGATGGAAATTACATAATAGAAGACATACATAATAAGTGGAATGATAAAGCATAAAAAAATTGAATCCAAGATGATGGATGGAAATGACAATAATCCAAGATGGTGACCTATGTTCGTTCACTATAGCAGTACATAAATATAAACCATAGCTCTAATATTTATAAATAATATTAACCAATATTATGGCCAACCCTGAAACAAATATTTCATGCATGATCCGACCAATCAAAAGTATATTACATACCCCTAGAAGTTTGTTGGGTGGGTTATCTGGTGGAGTAATGGGGAATACTAAACCACTTTGTGAATATGATTGGAGACTTAGAAAACTTATAATGGAAAAAAATTATAGGTAAATTTTGTGGGAAAATGGAAAATTTATTGGGGGAAATGGAAAATTTTGTGAAAAAATGGGAAATTTGGGGAAATTGGGAAATTTTTGGGAACTTTGGGGGAAGAGGTGATTATAAGTGTCAAAGGTCACGAATTCTGAATCCTAATCCATAATCCACTGCCCCTGGAGGTATTCAATCATATCACTAGACATTTCATTGAAATCCACTATGTCAACTGGGCTTGATGGTATTCCAAATTTTATTATAAAAGGTTGTGCTGTTATTCTGGCCCCTATACTTAACTTTATTTTCAATACTAGTATAAATAGCGGAATTTACCCCAAAAAATGGAAAATTGCAAAGGTAATACCTGTACATAAGAAAAAGAGTAAACTTAATGTTGCAAACTACAGACCGATATCACTTTTAAATGGATTTGCTAAAGTATTTGACAAAATTATATGTAAGGATCTTGAATTCAATCTTAAAAATAGACTCTCCGACTGTCAACATGGGCTTAGAAAGGGGAAATCTACTACTACTAATTTAATTAGTTTTGTTAACCCAATTTATTCAGAAGTGATAACGCGGGGTCAAGTTGACGCATGTTACTTTGACTTAGCCAAGGCTTTTGACACAGTTAACCATTGTATTTTACTAACAAAATTATCAAATATAGGATTAAGCGATAAATATCTAAAGTGGTTTAATAGCTCTTTATTAGATAGAATCTTTTATGTTTCAATTAATAATATTAAATCTGATCTACATATAGATAGTTCTGGTGTACCCCAGGGTGGAACATTATCCCTTCTTCTCTTTAACATTTTTATAGACGACATTACCAAAGTATTACAATTCTCTAATTGCCTACTTTTTGCTGATGATCTTAAGATTTACAGAAAAATTTCTCTTCATCTAGACTGTAAACTTCTTCAAAATGACATCTCATCAGTTTTCGATTGGTGTAAAAGAAATCTTGTTGACCTTAATTATGAGAAAACTACATCTATAACCTTCTCCAGAAATCATCATATCATTGCTTCTGATTATAAACTTGGTAATCATGTTATCTTGAAGTCAGTTTGTGTTAGAGATTTAGGTGTCTTACTTGATAATAAATTGTACTTTCATAACCATATTGAATCTCTTAGATCGCAATGTAATATATTGTTAGCGTTGATTAAATATATTACTTTCAATGCCACTAATTTTGATTCTATTGTTAGTTTATATTTAGCTTTAGTAAGATCCAAGATTGAGTATGCCTCCATGGTCTGGAACAATATCACAAAAACAGATAGTGACAAACTAGATAAATTACAAAATAAATTAATATATATCATTAATCAAAAGACCAACAATTCTAATAGTCTATCCTCTCTCAGATCTTTAGCTCTAAGAAGAGAACTATTAGATGCCCTTTTTATCTATAACTGTTATACTAATAAAACAAAATGCAATTATATTCTAGATAATACTGGGATTAAAGTCCCCACCTATAACAGTCGACAGACACCTTTTTATGCTCCTTAGGCAAATCAAATGATATATTATACAGAATTATATCAAATTTTAATAAACATGGTTGCTATGTCTCTCTATCAAAAAATAATTTAAATATAAAACAATTTTTCTTATCTTAATTTAAATTGAATATGTTTAAGGTTAATGATGCTACCATTTTTAATTTTTTTTTATAATAAGGTTCTGGATTATCATTAATGTTGTTATAGAATTATGAAACTTGTTCTTGTATATCTGTTAGTTGCTTGCTGTGTTGTCTTGTGTATGTGTTATTATAGTATTGTCCTTAATGTTATTCATTTTGTTTCATGTATTTGTTTAGTCTATGTATTTTTTTATGTTTTTCGTGCCTACCATTCATGGCCTTATGCCATCGGTAGGCATGTAACAAATTGACAAAATAAAAAAATAATAAAAAAAATAAAAAAAATTCATTTCACTACCCACTCAATGACGGTACTGCTCTTTGATGAGGTAGGAGAAATCTATGATACAGTATTTATTCTGGAACTTAATAGGAACGTAAGCAATTTCGCTGCATGTAGTAGTGGGTGGGCTATAAAGCATTTGACTAAAATGGATGTACGTGTGTCAAGCTATAGGGCCTATATGGTTGGCGCACCGCACACGACATTGCCAGTGTTTTTATCCAACTGGAGAGCTTATATTAACATTGAGTGTCCTGAGCAAGAATGTTTTTTGTATGCTATCATGGCATGTGTGACGAATGCGGAAGGGAATGTGAGCCAATCCAGTTCGTATCCAGATCCACTCGTGGTTTTTAATACGAATGGCTTGACTTTTCCCTCCACCCTCCATCAGATTAAAGCCTTCTAGGGGAACAATAATATTTCCGTTACCGTCTACGCTTGCGTGGATGGGAAAGGAAATATTGTTGATGAATATTTCATTGGAAAATCTGAATCCTCTATCCAGCCCTCTTCACGTATCCTTTAAGCAAAGAGGGAGACATGTAAATATTTTGGCTATTCGTTCGAGTGGCGCGACAGAGCACCTACAATTTGTATGCATTAAATCTCTGTCCAGATTATTGCATTCACAACTTTCAAAACGTCAACATAAGAACTGGTTTTGCAAGCTCTGACTTCAATATTTTCACAGCAAAGACAGATTAAATTCACACACTAATCTCTGTAGCCAGCATAAGGCAGTGTGGTCCTGTTTCCGTACAGAGGAGGACAAGATTTTAGAGTTTAGGAATGTTGCAAAACAGGATCACCTCAGTTTCATCGCGTACAGTGATACTGAGTGTTATCTCAAGCCTTTCTCCACCTGTTTGCCTGGTGACACGTCTTCTAGAACCACACGGGTAAACAAACACGTAGCCTATGCGCATAGCATTTTGTTGGTCTGTGGGTACGACAGCTCTTTGTCGAAATATGTGCAATTCGAGGGTTAAAATTGTATTTCTCAAATGGTAGCAAAGTTTGTTTGTATGACGTGAGTAAGTTATATTTATTTAAAGACCATCGCTGTTAAGACGCAGACTCCAGCCGATTCTGCACGACTAGCAAGTCAAACACATTGTCATATCTGTAAGAAGGTATTGGCTGGGCAGAAGGTGCTCGACCATTGTCACTTTTCTGGTGAAATACGTTGTTATGCCCATAGAAAGATAAACTTGGCTTTCAAGTTGCAGGAAAATCAACTCATCGCTGTATTTCATAATTTACAAAATTGCAACTCCCACTTTTTGAAAAAAACATTTAGCATCGGGGCGAATTGCACAGCCAGACGGTTCCTTCACCGTTGAGACCCCCGTGAAGTCAAGGTTGTTGGCGTAGCTCTGGAGAGTTACAAATATATTACAAAATACTTATCTGTAAAAGATAATGCGCAAGGAGGCGTGCGTACTGTTCGACTTAGATTCATTCATTCACTTAAGTTTTTAAATTCATCTCTGGAAACCCTTGCTGGCAATCTCACGCCAGATCAGTTGAAAATCATCCTATCAATGTTTCCAGAAAGTGCACAGTTTGAGATATCTACTAGGAAAGGAGTTTTCCCATATGATATTGTAACATCCATAGAAGACTTGCAGACCGTCTCACTCCCAAGTAAGGAATCGTTCCATAACATGAGTGGCACGGACATGAGTAATCTGGACTACACTCACGCCCAGAGAGCTCAGGACGTATTTCACTGTGCCACATTGAATGTGTAAGCACTTAATTATCTAAACATGGATACTTGTTTACTGGCTGATTTATTAGTCATTTCGTTCTGTATGTTTTCAGTAGTATTCTTTGCACCCGGCTCATTACATCACTGCTCCCTCTCTCACATCCGATGCTCATCTTAGTAAAACCGGTGCGTGACTTGAATTGATAAAGGATATGGATATAAAAAGCTCTTCTTGGAATCCGCCATACGTGGAGGTATAACAAACGTAAGTCATCGCCACGCAAAAGCCAACATTATTTACATGTCCAGTTACAACCCTAACCTTCCGTCTTCTTACATCTGTCATTTTTTATGTAAATGCATTGTATGCTCACACTAAGTTAGGCAAACTTCCTGTGGGTAATTTTCAATGGGTTCCCAAGGATGAATATGAGAGTTGGGATTTCGACACCATGAACATAGATGGTAAAACATTATATTTTTTTGAAGAAGATTTGTCCTTCCCCCATGAGTGTCACGATTGCCTATCAAATATGCTTCCGGCCTCCGAGAATGACATACCACCAAATGGCTGTATTATTAGATTACTGTTAACTCTCGCGCCGTGCAAAATGATGTCTATGCCAAAACATTCAGTATGAAGCGGTCATCAACCAGGTTCACTGAGTGTTAAGGTTTGAGCAGGCAGCCTGGATGACTAATTTAATTCAGTTTAACACTTCGTGTCACGTCCAGACTGCGAATCCATTCAAAAAATTGTTTTTTTTTTTTTTTAATTACTTTCTAACAGTATATTCAGGAAATCACTGAAATATTCTAGAAAATGCAAGGATATACGTGTTGTTTTGCGGTAAGATATGATTTATAGGGCAGCTGAGCTGATTGGTTGTCCAACGTTCAAGGCCCGACAAACTATAGATGAATTTTAAGTATTAATAGAACTGCAGAAAGGTTCAATAACCTTTGACAAATCTTTGTACAAGGGTGTTGCCATTTTGGATTTGTCAAAATTAGTTTTATACGACTTTCATTATAATTACATGCAAGCGAAATTCCATCAACAGGCTCCCTATCTCCTGTACTCAGACTCTGATTCTTTAATTTACCATGTTCAGTGTGATAATATTTACGATTCAATTCGTCCCGATTTAACTTCATGTTTCGATACCTCCAACTATGCGCTAAGTAATGATGAATGCTTCCACTTAGTCAACAAGGATGTAACAGGGGTGATGACAGATGAAGCCACTGACAATATCATCACGTAGTACGTGGGTCTTCGCCCTAAACTTTATGCATACAAAATGGAGGACGGTACTTGTACGCATAAAGCAAAGGGTGTCGAGGCCAACGTACTGCGATCACTCCTGTTTCCTCAGTACCTGGATTGCCTCCTTCAAAATTTGTGTGTACTCTGCAGCCAGTACCATTTCCGTTCGTGAGGCCATGTCGCATTTACGGAGCAAGTGAACAAGGTAGAACTGTCTTCAAGAGATGATAAGCGTTGGCTTTCTGAAGACGGTGCCAGCACATTCCCTTGAGGGTATAAAGATCTGCACCCTTCCCTAACTCATGCCAAATAAATTAACTTTTTTACCCCCAAATTTTTCAAGTTTATGTTCAGCAGTCAGAATACTGCTGACGTTTCTTCTGAGCAGTGGTTGTAGGGACACACCAGTGCTCTTCCACCTTCCCCTGCTCATACTGCTTAAGTGCAGGTCGTAGGCACACACCAGCGCTCTCTATTCCTCCCACCCTTGGTAGAGTCAACCTTGAGCCACTTGATATTCTCCATTACGCAAGTGGAGAATAAACAGTCGGTATGTTTAAAGTATATAGTTGTTTCCAATGCAAGCTGTTGCAAAAGTGAAAATAAAAATATGAAATTGCTTGCAGTAAACTCTTTACAAGATACCTTGTTTTAAATGATAACTTAGTAACAAGTTTTAAATTGCTTGTGTTAAATGATGGCTTGTTTAAAAGTAAAGTATGATGCTAGCTTGTTTTAAAGTAACGTAAAATGATAGCTTGCTTTAAAGTAAACTTTTTTTATATTCAAACTGACTGCTAGTTTGTTCTAAATTCAAGAATGTGTTGTAGCAGTTGCGATGCTTGACCTACGTGACGTGAAGGAGGCCATCCCCTTCTCCACATCCGCCAATGCCCCACTGGACGACATGGAGGTGGTGGAGAGACCCCACCGCTGATGAGGCCGGAGCTACCAGCTACCACCACACATTCCCGTGTTACCCAGTGCTCAAGTGGTAGCCATGGAGAAAAAAAAAATATTTTGAAAAAACAAATTTTAAAAAAAATCAATTTTATAGTTTTTAATTCAATATGCTTGTTATTGCCTACATTATTTCAATAAGCTAAATCTGCTATGTATGTTCATTTTAGCTGGTAATATAAATTTACAGCTACAAGGAACTTTAATACTCTGAATGATAGCCTCTTTTTTTTTTAAATCAAACTTTTTTTTTTCACTTCATTGCATGTTTTAGAATCATTGTTTAAGGAGATGTGATATTTAAAGAAATTTACCACTAGTTTACAGTTTTAGTAAGTGATTAGATTAGGGTACATTGAAAATAGTGTATAATAATTAGAAAGGTTGGTTTGGTTAGGTAACTTTAGCTTATTTAAAATATTTTAAAATTGTGTAGATGATTGGTTAGGTTATATTAGCTAATTAAAAACACTTTGTAATTGTGTGAACAATTGGTTTGGTTAGGTTAGGTTAGGTAAGCGATATAAAAACAAATATAAATAAATTATAAGGAAGATTGATGACGTTAAGTTCACTACATTTGAAACCGATAATTCCTAAACAACAGTTCTTACAATTTTACAGTATTTTTAACATGGGCATCGCAATCGGGGGGGACGGGGGGGGAAACATCCCCCCCCAATAATAAAAGTCTTCAATTTCATCCCCTCCAATAATATATTTAGTTTCGTAGTAATATTAAAAATATGATTTCTGTGATATAACCCATATGTTGCGCATGGTGCATTTAGTCCAATCGTGGTAATGTGAGCACTGTTTTTTTACAAATTTGTTCTCTAAAAATATTTTTTATAAAAAATAAATTATATATTGCAACCAACTATATTTAGAATATCTAGGAAAGAAAAATGCCTAAAAACCAACTTTTTGCACCTTCAAACCCCAAATTTTCCCGGAGGAGGACCCCCCCCCCCCCTTTTTTTTTGCAGGGGATGGATATTCCTCAACAACTAAATCAATTGCAGTCCCCCCCCCTCCCCCCAAAAAAAATATATCCTTGCGACGCCCATGATTTTTAATATAGCTACATAATCTAACCACCGTCGAGACTATTTTTAATATTGCTATATAATCAAAACCAACTGTCTACAATATTTTAAAGTATTTTAAATATAAATATTACAACCCAACCGTCCATTCTTAAAATATAACAGTACAGTAAGTCCTCTATTTACGTCGTACCGATTTACGTCATTTCGGATTAACGTCGCTAATGTTTTGAGTACTCATGTTTCAATTTAAGTTGTCGCCGATTCACAATAACGTCGTTTACAATGACCGTAAATCTTTATTTTAACCAAAACACCGTATATAATTCGTTTATAATTCTTTGTTTCCTTCGGTAGTTAATTTATGCTATGTAGCGTAAGCTACACGTTCACCGCCTTATCTTATCATACATCACGAGGGACGCTTCCTGCTCTTACGTACAGTATGTACTATATATCTGTTTTTATATTTCAATCAATAAAGGTAATAAAGCAGCTGGTTAAATAACCATTCTATAAAGCTGAGAAGTACTAGTTGGACTTGTTTCCCATGCTGTCGGTTGTCATTTGCTGATAAAATTGCCCGTTGTCACGTCTGTATGCCAGCGCTTCCGGCCGACCTTGGGCCGAGGCCGGCCGTTGGCATGAAACATGGCTCATTTTGCGTCGTTTCTATTTACGTCGCGGTTTTCAGGAACGTAACCCCGACGTAAACCGAGGACTTACTGTATTTGTAACATACCAAACCTAAACAACCATCTACAATATTTAAAAGTATTTTATAAGCTAACCTGACAACTAACAGTCCAAACTATTTTATATGTAGCTAACCTACCCCAACCAACAGTAATATTCTTACAGAGGGGCTTTTACGTAAAGTAAAAAAAAAGTTAATATAGCCTACTTAATTCATACACTAGAGCTATAACTGTATTTACCCTGAAAACAGTATTTCTGAATTCCCACTAGTTTCTGATGAGAAATCACAGTTGACAGCTTACAGTACAATGCGGATGAGTTTTTTTTTTTTTTTTTAAGAAATTTAGTAAACAGAAGTATTGTTTTGATGATCAAAGAAGTTAATATGATGACTGTATATTGCAATTATAAGGTAAATTAAATATTTCAGTAAATATGTAGTTGAGTGATGTGTTAAAAAAAATTTTTTAATCCGAAAATACTTTTATTCTATGCTCTTTAACTTCCTCTTTTCATTAAACCTGGCGGAGATAAGAAATTCCAAATACTTCAGGAGATATCGAATTTTTTAATTTTCATCACAATACCTGTGCATTCATGCAGCATTCAACATTGTTTCTTGTTTACGAGTATGAACCTTTTTTTTTCTTGCACCCGCTTCTAACTTAGGTGAGTTTTTAACGTTTCAAATTTTAATGTTTTATTTGTTATTTGCATATTGTTGCGCAAGTAATAAGTAAAAAAAAATTACGTGAGTTCCTACTGTTCATCCTTTGTCCCGGTTTGTTAGGTCAGGTTAGTTAATTATAAATACTTTAAAACTAAACAACCATTAAAATTAATTCATATTATTTTTAATGTCCGCTTAGTTTGAAAGTATTTATAATGTAACTGACCTGACCTAATCGACCATTTAAATTAATTAGGCATTCACGAATACAATGTAAAATAAAAAAATGTGGCGATCGAATGATTGCACAGGCCTTGTATTGCAAAATAAGAACGGCGATATCTCCTAAAGTATTTGTAATTTCTTATCTCCGCCGGGTTTAATGAAAATAGGAAGTTAATAAGCATACAATAAAAGTATTTTCGGAATTTTAAAAAATTTTTTAACACATATCGCTCAACTACATATTTACCAATGTTTCTATTTTCTGTTAGTTGTTTTTGTAAATAACCAATTGCATTATGAAATCTTTGTTTTTAACGTTTGCATTTAAAGTAGTATTTTGAAAGATGTAGTACCGAACAATTTGAATGGGAGCAAAATTTTTAAAATCGTGAGACTAAAATATTAAGTTAAGTTAGCTACATTAAAAATATTGCAAAACATTGTGGAGAGTTGGTAGTGTTAGTATAGCTACTTTATTATAAATACTGTAAAATATTTTTAATGGTTGCTTAAGAATTACCAATTTATAATGTAGCTATCATGAACTAAACAACCATCCACATGATTAAAGTATTTTTAATGTAGCTATACTAACCCAATCAAACAGCCACATTGTTTTGAAGCATTTTTTTTTATGTAGCTAACCTAACATAATCAATATTTTCACAAATTAACTCAATTCCTTCAAATCATACACACACTGAACAACACGGAAAAGCAGTGACTGCTTCAATGCACAGGTATTGTAATGAAATATATAAACTGTGATTCCTCAGAAACCAGTAAGAATATAAAAATGCTGCTTTCGGGGTTAATAAAGGAATGTCTCTAGTTTTTGAAAAAGGTATTTTCTTATTTTTACTTTATGTAAAAGTCCCTCTGTAGGAATATTACCCAATCCTGTGGTTTTCCATACATAAGAACGTGCCAATTTTTTATTTGGATATTGTAATGCAATGTAACGTAAAAAATAACTTATAAAAAATACATGCGTCCCTTCTGTGCATCCAAACTCAAGCATCAACCTTGCAAGGGATATTTTCTAGCAGTATGGAGGCAATCAGCACCGACCTGAAATATAAAAGGAATTGTCATTGCATGTATTAAACGTAATAATACCTTTCATACGACAGGTTACGTACTGTCACACATAACAAGTCAGCAGATGCTTCACTGCATAGGCTATCAAATGTGAACTACAAACATTAATTCCTCAGAAACTACTAGGAATTAAGAAACACTTTTTACAGAGTAAATAGAGAAACATATTTCGTGTTCGAAAAATGTATTTCCCAAATTGTATTATTTTATTTATGAAAAAGCAACGACGCGCGAAAATTAGAAGTAGTTCCCTGTAACAACCATTTTAAGTAGAGGATAGGTTAGGTAGCCATATGGGAAAAATGGCAAATGGCATTTTCGTGTTGCATGTTGGAATAAAATTATAGTAATTATTACCCGTAATGTAAAAAGAGTGACGTAAATTTATGTTGTGGCCAAGAGATTTATCCGCCTTTTTTTGTCAATAAAAACGCATTGAGTATAGATAGTTTGGCTTCACTTTCGCTAATACATTTTTCAAAATTATTTTCTCCCGTGTGTACAGTTACAAAAAATTACAAAAGAATAATAAGTTAGCATCAGTACATTGGGTTAATTGTAATACGCCGGTGCACCAATAAACAAAACCTCAAATATTACATACCACTGACATCCACCGATTATCTCCTTCTGTATCTTCTCGAGGCACAGCAATTACAGCAGCATTTGATTCATCAGTCATGCTTTTTTAACAGTTCCACAGGCACAAATGATTTATTATTATTATTTTGTATATATATTTAAACTCAAACAATTCTATTAGTCAAAATTGTAAACTTTAAATATAAATGCATTCCAGTGCAACCAACATCAGAAAGCCAGGGATTAAAGTTTTGTACACGGGAAAATAAAATGTATTAAAGGTTTAATCATCGAACACAACCGAGCAGTTAACATTTGGCCAACTTCGGATAAAATTTATATTTTCAAAATTACGAGCCGGAATAATTACATGGAAATCACAAGCAATTATAAAATAAAAATATTTTCGAAAGGCGATAAAAATTAACTTCGAATCAGAGATCATCGTGCTAAGTGAAAAAAAGTAAACCAAAGCTTGGTGTAACAACAGCCTAAGTGCCTCATATCCACCTAAAAACGAATTCTTACTTTCAAAAAGACATCTTACACCTTATCTGTTCGCTCTTGTGTGTATAATCATCATATTACGTTCAAGATAACATACATTAACGTTGTCCTCCTTACTTTTGAGACTCTTATAGAATGTTGCCACCCAACATGAACAGACATATATAAAGTAAGTGTAAGGGCTTTATCTCGCGATGGAAGTTTCCTTCAAAGGTCAGCTGGGGGCCTATTCTTGTGCTGTCGGAATAATTCTACTAGAATGATCCGCTATTTTCTTTCCGACAGACATCTAAAGAACATTAACAAGTTGACAAAAGATCCTTATGTTAGTATAACAACATTGATTTTAGAGTAGATATAACTGGTAGAAGGCTAATAATGAGGGAAAAACCATTTCTTTTGAAAGTGTATTAATATTTTTCCTTGTGTTCGTCTATTTTCCCTTGTTCATGAATGTGGAAGTTATGTGTATAAATAAATAAGAAATAATTAAATAATGAGTTCTAAAGTTACGCCCGAAAAATGGAAAATTCTAACACATTGACGTGTCCCTGGGCAGAGACCGATGACGATGGAGGTGGTGAGCTCAAGTGTCGCCGAAGAGCTCCCGTAGTCGAGCGGCGAGTCGGGCTGAGGTGGGCTGCGGCCGAGGATCTTGGCAAAAAAAAAAGGGGGGGAAGGTGAGTCAGAAGGAGCCTAGAGCGTAATCCCCAAGGGGCCGCTCCAGGGAGAGGAGGGAGCCTAGAGCGTAATCCCCGAGGGGCCGCTCCAGGGAGAGGAGGGAGCCTAGAGCGTAATCCCCGAGGGGCCGCTCCAGGGAGAGGAGGGAGTCTAGAGCGTAATCCCCGAGGGGCCGCTCCAGAGAGAGGAGGGAGTCTAGAGCGTTGCCGTCGTCCGGGGTCTCGGGCTCGAGTCCCGGTGTGGCTCCTAGTGGGAAAAGGCGGTTCTTGATCTGGGTTGTCCGGGTGGGCACCAGACTAGCTCGTTTCTAGTCGTGAATTTGGGGTCGTGGATGTATGTGCCCCTGCGTGGCCCACTAGGGCCGGCGGCGGTGTTGCGTGAGATGATTTTAAATAAGAGACGTGGAGTTGAGGTGGCGGTGTCGTACCTTTTATTCAGAGGAGCGAGTCGTACTCAATACAACACTCTACAGAGGTCCCCGGGGGGGGGGTTTTACTTGTTATTCCGTGGCGCCGTATTGTTTGTGTTCCGCGTTACGTGGCCTTGGATGCTGTTATGTCTCAGACGTCTCACTGGGTACGCAGGTAACGTAATTTCGCAACACAAAGGCGGGACACAAAATACACTGAATTAAGGGGGCGTGTACAGGTTACGTGGCACTCGTTACTCGGGTAACGTAAGTTAGCAATACAAAATACGGGATACAAAAATACACTGAATTAAGGGGGTGCGCACAAGTTACGTGGCACTCGTTACTCGGGTAACGTAAGTTAGCAATAAAAAACACAGGATACAAAAATACACTGGATTAAGGGGGCGCGCACACGTTACGTGGCACTCGTTACTCGGGTAACGTAAGTTAGCAGTACAAAATACGGGATACAAAAATACACTGAATTAAGGGGGCGGGCGATTGGAGACGGCCAATCCCGTATGCAAATGTCTCGGCGCGGGTGTTGTGCCCACTGTGGTGAAACACGCACCGCAATTAAGTTTGTCCAAGTTCCCTTGCGGGTTTGTGGTCAGCGCCGTGCGCGTGACCTTAAATAAAGTTCTGTACGTTGTGGGAGACGGCCCGTGCCGTATGCTGAAGAGCAGCCCCGCTGACCAAGTGTGGTGCGGGGTGTCCTTAAGTTGATGCAGCCGGATTAGGTCCTGGACCGAAAAAAGGGACCGGGTACTCACGGAGAGGTTAAGTAATAAAAGGGGTTTTGTTAATTAGTGACTATATTTACCGGACGTTACTTTCAATGTAGACAAAGGATGTTGCCTCTCCGTGGGACGTAGGTCCGCCCCGGTCCGTGAGCTGCGCTGAACTGCCGAACTGGCATGGCGTCCGAGGGAGGCTCGGCCTCTCTCGCGCCGGGCGTGACCTCATTACGCTAGACTCTAAACGGGTGTGTCTGGAAGAGATTTTATTGTCGCTTAAATCCTAATTTAATGTTTCAGGAGGAATGGGTACGGTTCTTCTCTTGTCTACTCAGGTTTCCGCGGCTTTGCCTTTAAATGCTGTTCGGGTCGCCTGACTCGGGTGGGCCATGGCCAGGGGTGTGTTCCGTTAGCGGGAGCGTATACTGGCGGGTGCAGGTCGGGCTCTGGGGTGGTCGTCGGCCAGACGACGTCAGCGTAATCCCCGAGGGGCCCTCCAGAGAGAGGAGGAAGTCTAGAGCGTAATCCCCAGAGGGCTGCTCCAGGAAGGAAAGGAAGCTAGAGCGAAATCCTCGAAAGACAGCTCCAGCCACAGAACAAGGAGGGAGATATAGAAGTGCGACTCTTACAGTGGAAACTGAAACCATGTTTCACGTGACATGTGTCACTATCTGTTGGGTGGACCCATAACCTAAGCAAATAAAAAATCGGAATAGAGGTTCTCATACAAAGTTTTTTTAGTTAATACTTTTTTAGTGTTAAGAATTTTCACCTGGTGGATCCAGACTTTCTCGTTCACGGTAAAACACATCCCGGGACGAGAAAACCAACTGGCGGATGAACGTCCTCGACATCCCAATCCACAGATCATCATCAGTGACAATCAGGAATGAGACTATCTCCTGCCCCCATCACCCCTATCACCCCCATCACCTCGTCCCGACCTGGGCCCGCCAGCCGTCTTGCTGTACACGCTCCAGGGAACGGACACGCCGGGACAACCACCCGAACCCGCGACCATGGCGGAGCTCATCGCACATGTGTGTGACGCCCAACATCACGACCAGCACACGCAAGCCCGACTCGCTGAGTGTGGGAGGCGTATAGTCCCAAATGAATGGAGCTGGGTAGGAATATTTGAAACCCAGGCACCCGGCAGAGAGCTCCGGTGGCTGATCCACGTGTCTCTGGCCGCATGTCCGGCCATTTTGCACTTCCTGCACACTCACAAGCTCGTGGGACACCCTGGCGCCGACCAGACATTGCAGTAGGTGCGCCGCACATTCTACTGGCCAGGGGTAGTCGCCGAGGTACAGAGCTACATTGCCTGTGCCAGCGCTGTTAGCAGCGCAAGTCACACAGGCCCGACGAGGTCGAACAACATGTGCCTAGGTGCCCTGCCCAACCTTTACACAACATAATGGGTCCCTACCCGCGTACGTCTCGTGGGAAGTGGCTCCTGGTAGTGGTAACTGACGTTTCACCAGGTGGGCAAAGGCATTTGCGGTGGCAAATGTCAAAGCTGGAACTGTGGTCACTCTAATGGACCGGATGTGTTCCCGCATTATGGTTTTCCCAGGATACTCATAACTGACAATGGCATCCAGTTTGTGGGCCACCATTGGCGGACGTCCTTCCAGAAATGGGGGGCTGATCACCACACCACCCCCACCTACCATTCCTGTGCGAATACGACAGAGCACCATAATCGGGACTTAAAGACACAGTTACGCCTCCGATTGTACGAGGACCACACCAAATGGGATCTTCACCTACCTACCCTGCTGTAATGCTTCCGGTGCCAGACCAATGAGGTCACTGGCCACTCCCCGGGTGAACTCCTGCATGGGCACAACCTGGCATTACCTGGAGAGATTAAGCATTGTTGGGACTGCGTACCTGGTACCAGTCGTGGAGAAGCGGGAGGAGGTGCGGTGACATTAGGCCCTGTTCCAGGAGAAACGAACCCCCCAGTCTATTAACTCGCCCGCCCAATTATCCCCTGGGCAGCTGGTACACATAAGGTGTCACCACCTATCAGCCGGGGGCCGAAACTCCTGCGCGTGCTTGGCCCCGAAATGGTCCTTCCCACGAGAAGACGTAGCACGACTCGGGACTGCCACCTACCTAGTTAGGCTGCCCAATGGCAAGAAAAATAAAGTCACAGGGATGACATACGCGGTGTCAGGGAAACGAACGCCTCACTTACTCCACCCCCACTGAATTTTCCGCTAACGAAGCCCACAGAGGACCAAGCTGGTCCCAAAGTGGGGTCAAAAAATGGATGTGAACCCACTTCGCAGGGGATAAATGACCTGCACAACCCACCACGTACAACTCCCGATATCGTCCGATCCCAGCAGAAGCACCGACCAGAACGTGGCCCGAGAAGGGCTCGCGCAACGCCAGCCTTTGTGAGCTAGAGCATCTTGTGAACAACCTGTGCCCCACAGAGGCCCCACCAGAGAACCCGGAATACGGTCTGGAGACCCAAGAAGTTTCATGCGTCACTATTCCCGCTGTCGGAACCATCATCACAGAGTATACGGAGTTCGACGACTTGACCACACCCCTCTCAGACACCGAGCCAGAGCTGACATTCCTTGACAAGGCACAGGCTTCAGCACCCACCATAACAATGTGGTAGCACCAAATGGGTCCAGAGATGAGAGAACCTGCCCCCGAGCACAACCTCGTATGTACGCCAGTATGGCCCCGGTGAATCGGAGTGCATTACAATTATTGTTGAAGCCAGTGAAACTATTTTAGCTTGTGACACATCTCAAACAAATATAGGAGCGACAATGCAAAAGGATGAACACCGAAACTGTCGCATTATAGCATTTGCATCTATGAAACTGACACTTAATGAAACTCTCTGGTTAACTACAGAATTATAACTAGGTGCAACAAGATACTTCTTCCATCTGTTTAAGCAGTATGTACATATATGGCAGACATTTTACTTTTGAAACAGATATCATCCTAGCCTGAGATTCTTAAATGCATGGTAAAACATAATAAGAAATTACAAAAATTCGCGAATTGAATGCATAGTTCGATTTCTAAGCAAAACTATTGAAAGGCATGAATAATATAATTACTGACCAGTGGTTAGCCAGGGGGAGGGGTTGGTTTAGGGGTTCAAACCCCCCCCCCCCTTTAGAACCAAATCTTTAATTAATTTCTTATTCATCACTCAAACAAATTTCATATTAAAATTAACAAAATTTTTACCATTACAATATTTAATTTTAAGACCTGAAAACTGCTAAAACAGCACTATTTTACACCTTAAAATCCTAATTCTCCCGGGGAGGACCCCCGGACCACCCACTTAATTCCTTTTTTTTTTGGGTTTTGTTGGCGGGGGGGGGGGGGGGGGGGCGCATGATTCTTAACAACCCCCATACACAAATCCTGGCTACGCCACTGTTCCTGACACAGTATCACGTGTGCCAACAATGGATGAACAGTATTTAAACAGACGTGTGGGAAATAAAGAATATGTAGTAAGACAGTCAATCTATTTTCAATTTTACATTCTCTTGCAAACACATTTTTTCCAGAAGAAAACAAAGACTGTGAGATTCAAACCAAATTTGCTTAATATCTTCACAGAAACTGGAATGACTACAAAAGATTTTACGAAATTCTAGGTAACATACCTTGAACAAAAAAAAAAAGTTTTACACACAAACATGAGTATGATAATATATTAACTGATTTCCCACAAGAAAAATCCTCCCCCCCCCCCCCTTTCTGCATCATTATTTCTTATGTTATCTGTTTCCAGCATGTGAAATGCGCATGTGTTCATCGAAATTGAATATGATATAAAGAGTCTGCGAGTAGGTAAGGAATGAAGACAGAAATACCATGTACGCTATTTAGGAATATGTGTTTCTTATTTAAATTTAATTTTTGCGTTTTCTGAAATAATATACTTTAGTTTTTTTTATTTCTTTCTATTTCATGCTTATTAATTATTAAATATACGAATTAAAAATAAATTTCTTTAATGTTCCTGAATTTTACCCAAAATATATTCTAAGTTAATTTGGCTATTCTGAAATGATAATATATGCTGTCTGCTCTGCTTCAAAAACATGGCGTGTCGTGTGGTTCATAGAATAGCGGGAGTTAATGTATCTTCAAATCCGTTAAAACATTTGCGGATTATCTCAAGGAAGGTACTTAGTATGAACATGAATAAATGTTTTAGTACTTATATACTTTTGGATTGGGTAATTGTTCCACGTCGCTTATCCAGTTAATATTAAAGCATTATAAAGAATATATGCAAAATCAAATAGATTTTGGCGATGGTACAGTTTCAAATAACAATTATATTCATCTGCTTAGTTTATTTTAACTTTTTACATTAAAATAATTGGAATATGTTACACAGAACGATTACTCCTGGGAACATGTTCTTTTAAGTTTTATTTATATTTAGAAAATTAAATATATTGTGTGGTAAATAGGTATATTTTCAATTTTAGATGTGGGTATCCTGACCTAACCAATTCTTCACATGATTTCACAGTATTTTTAATGTAGCTATACTAACCCAACCAACCATCCACAATATTTTAAGTTATTTTTAACTTTGCTATATATTAAAGAAACATGGTTTCACAGTATTTGTAATGTTGTACTGACGACCCAACCAACCATAATTATTTGTTATGTATCTAAATTAACCTATGAATCGTTTTTTGCTACATGATTCGGTAAATATGTAGTGTACGGATTAGCGCCAAAAAAAATCTACAAATCTGAAATAACTTTCATTATATGCTCTTTTACGTCCTCTTTTCATAACCGCCTGCGGAGATAAGAAATTCCAATTACTTTTGGAGATATCGCCGTTCTTATTTTGCAATACAAGACCTTTGTAATCATTCGACCGTCGCCATTTTATATTTTTCCGTGTGCGCGTGAATGCCTAAATAACAGAAATTTCCGTTAGGTAAGGTTAGTTACATTATAAATACTTTAAATTAAACGGAAATTAAAAATAATATCAATTTATTTTACTTGTTGTATAGTTTTAAGTATTTATGATGTAACTGACTTGAACTAACAAAACGGGACAAAGGTAGATTAGGTCAGGTCAGCTACATAAATACTTTGAAACTGAACGGACATTAAAAATAATAAAATTAATTTTAATGGTTGTTTAGTTTTAAAGTATTTATAATGTAGCTGACCTAACCTAACAAACCGGAACAAAGGATTAACAGTAGGAACGAACGTAATTTTTTAAAGCATAAAAATTTGAAACGTTAAAAACTCACCTAAGTTGAAGGCGGCCTATTGGTTCATTTGAATATTGGCCTATCACGAACTATCACGTGACAACATTATCCAAAAAAAAAAACAATTGATACTTGTAAACATAAAACAATGGTGATAGCCGTGTGAATGTGCAGGTATAGTGATTAAAATTTAAAAATTCGATATCTCCAAACGTAATTGGAATTTCTTATCTCCGCAGGCTGTAATGAAAAGAGGACGTAAAAGAGCATATAATAAAAGTTATTTCAGATTTTTATAAAAAAATTTTTACAATAATTAAAATTAAAAAATTCTATATCTCCAAAAGTAATTGGGGTAAATATGTATTGTACGGATTAGCGCCAAAAAAAATCGTACAAATATGAAATAACTTTCATTATATGCTCTTTTACGTCCTATTTTCAAAACCGCCTGCGGAGATTAAAAATTCCAATTACTTTTGGAGATATCGCCGTTCTTATTTTGCAATACAAGCCCTATCTAATCATTCAACAGACGCCATTTTATATTTTGCCGTGTGTGCGTGAATGCCTAAATAACAGAAATTTTCCATTAGGTAAGGTTAGTTACATTATAAATACTTCAAAATAAACGGAAATTAAAAATAATATCAGTTAATTTTACTTGTATAGTTTTAAGTATTTATAATGTAACTCACCTGACATAACAAAACGGGACAAAGGTAGATTAGGTCAGGTCAGCTACAGTATAAATACTTTGAAACTGAACGGACATTAAACATAATAAAAATTAATTTTAATGGTTGTTAAGTTTTAAAGTATTTATAATGTAGCTGACCTGACCTAACAAACCGGGAAAAAGGATGAACAGTAGGAACTCACGTAATTTTCTTTTTACGTGATGTAGTCGTTCAACTACGTCGCGAAAAAAAAAAAATAATACTTGTAAACAAGCAACAATGGTAAATGCGGGAAGCCTACGATTCACTCATCCTTCTGGACATACCCGAATACTCACGTTGGCAAGCCTTCTTTCAACAGACGAGAGGCAAACGCCCGATCGTGCATCTTCAGTTTTTTTTTTGTTTGTTTATTGTAAATAAATATGCAACTCATGAAAACTAATGGTCAATTAGGTTATGTTAGCTACATTATAAATACTTCAAAACATTGTGGATGGTTGATTTGGTTAGGATAGCTACATTAAAAATACTGTGAAATCATGTAAACGGTTTCCTAGCGCTGGATAGCTACATATTAAAATGTTATTTGCTAAGCAACCATAAAATGATTTTACAGTTTTTTTAATGTAGCTATACTTACCTAATATAACCAACCATCTACAATGTTTTAAAGTAATTTTAATTACTTCTTGCTAATTTTAAGAAAAGAAGGCTTGCCAACGTGAGTATTCGGGTATGTCCAGAAGGATGTGTGAATCGTAGGTTTCCCGCTGATCGCCGCATCAGTGCACAACATGAAAATTAAAAAATTCCATATCTCCTAAAGTATTTGGAATTTCTGATCTCCGCCGGGTTTAATGAAAAGAGGAAGTTAAAGAACACAGAATAAAGGTATTTTCTGATTTTTAAAATTATTTTTAAAAAAAATCGCCAAAAAATGAATATTAAAAAATTCGATATCTCCAAAAGTAATTGGAATTTTTTATCTCCGTAGGCGGTTCTGAAAAGAGGACGTAAGATAGAATATAATGAAAGTTATTTCATATTTGTACGATTTTGTTTGGCGCTAATCCGTACAATACATATTTACCGTAATTGGAATTTCTTATCTCCGCAGGCGGTTATGAAAAGAGGACGTAAAAGAGCATATAATGAAAGTTATTTCAGATTTGTACGATTTTTTTTGGCGCTAATCCGTACACTACATATTTACCCGTGATTCAAAACACTACTGTAAATGAAATGTTAAAAAAATGACTTTCTTGAGTCATTTACTACTTTTATTATAGGGTCATTTTCAAAATAATTGCCTATTTGAGACTTCTTATAGAAAAAAATAAAAAGGTAAATATGTAGTGTACAGATTATCGTAAAAAATGTTTTTAAAAATCTGAAATAACTTTCATTATATGCTCTTTTACATCCTCTTTTCGTTACAGCCTGTGGAGATAAGAAATTCCAATTACTTTTGGAGATATCACCGTTCTTATTTTGCAATACAAGACATATGTAATCATTCGACCGTCACCATTTTATATTTTGCAGTGTGTACGTGAATGCCTAAATAACAGAAATTTTCCATTAGGTAAGGTTAGTTACATTATAAATACTTCAAAATAAACGGAAATTAAAAATAATATCTGAATTAATTTTACTTGTATAGTTTTAAGTATATATAATGTAACTGACCTGACCTAACAAAATGGGACAAAGGTAGATTAGGTCAGGTCAGCTACATTATAAATGCTTTGAAACTGAACGGACATTAAAAATAATAAAAGTAATTTTAATGGTTGTTTAGTTTTAAAGTATTTATAATTTAGCTGACCTGACCTAACAAACCGGGACAAAGAATGAACAGTAGGAACTCACGTAATTTTCTTTTTACTTATTACTTGCGCAACAAATAAAACATTAAAATTTGAAACGTTAAAAACTCACCTAAGTTAGAGGTGGGTACAATTCCTTTGCCATTAGTAGAAAATGTAGTCGTTCACCTACATCGCGAAAAAAAAAAAATCGTACTCGTAAACAAGCAACAATTGTGAATGCAGCATGAGTGCACAGGATGAAAATTAAAAAATTTAATATCTCCTAATGTATTTGGAATTTCTTATCTCCGCCGGGTTTAATGAAAAGAGGAAGTTAAAGAGCAAAGAATAAAAGTATTTTCGGAATTTAAAATTTTTTTTTAAACAAATATAGCCCAAATATGCAAATTAAAAAATTCAATATCTCCTAAAGTATTTGGAATTTATTATCTCCGCATGCTGTAATGAAAAGAGGACGTAAAAGAGCATATAATGAAAGTTATTTCAGATTTAAAAAAAAAAAATTTACGATAATCCGTACACTACATATTTACCAATAAATTTTTTTTTATTTTACATTTGTATTTTTTTTAGAATTACAAATATTTAACCTAGTCGCTTTATCAAGGAAACACGAGATTTCTTACTGAATTTCTGTAATTTAACAATTTTTTGTACCAGCAAGCACACAATTTTATTCGGTGTTATCATACAGCTAATATGCACATAAAAAAATTAAAATGAATGACCAAAAATATTATAACTACATATTTATTTTGCATAAGTATACTGAAGATTTTGACATTTGGATTGCTAAATAATACTTTGAAATTACTACACTATTTTTTTGTACATTCTGCACGAGTGTTAACTTTCAACTAAATTTCTGAAGTTGTTTTTAATTGTAAAATAGTATTGCAGCATTGGAGGGTGTGGCAATATATTTAATTTATAACCTTGAGAAAATCGTAGCATTATGCCATTGCTCAATTTTATTCTTTCTGTTATGTTAGAGTCAATAAGCCATATTTATGAGGTAACACTCATGAGACAAAAGTAACACTCGTGAGACCCAACAGTAACACTCATGACACAAAGAGTACAAATCAGGAAAGAACAAACAGGTTCATGAGACCTGAGTAACACCATTTATGACATTACTTTTACATTATTTAAGTTACTTAAAGTGATAACTGATACCAGATGGTTTCTGTAAGAAAATAAATTACTGTGAAATCATTACATTTTAAACATGAAGTGACCAAACTTAAACAAGTTGGTTTACACATACAAACATTAAAAAAACTGAATAATTTAATTTTTTAAAAATATTTCTGGAATATTAACAAACTTACACTTGTTTTTAAATGTCTACAAACTTTGAATATGACTGCCTTTTTCAAATACGTTGCCAGAAAATGGAAATTTTTAAAAAATACGATCTCCTTTTTTTTGATAGTAGGAGTGGGAAGTATGCCAAGTATTTGGGTAAATTCTACATTCGAGATATCCGTTTCATTAATTTTAAATAGAGATCTGTCTTCACCACACACATTTAAGTACATGACTTTTATCTCACCATCATCCTCTACTTCACTTTGGCAAACACCAATGTACTGAAATGTTATTTTTCTTCTTGTGCCACTCAAAAACTTCACTAAAACATATGTTCCTTGATGTGTCTTCTGCAGTGGGCTGTTGCATAGTTGGAAGATTGTCTGTGTTCTTGAACTTTTTGGATGTCATTCTGAAAATGTTCTTCCAATTGTTTTAGAGTACCCAAAACGTTCAGCTTAGCTGCCACTTTTACTTCCACCGAAGTTTTTCCACCGTTCTTTGTTTTTTCCCTTGTTTCTTTCACTGTGTCCCACATCTGCCAAGTTACCATCTCATCTGCATTTGATGACTGTAAATTAATCGGTACGGTAGTATCTTTACATTTAGAACAAATGTTATACATGCATTGTGCTGATTCTTTGTTACAGGCTATCATTTTGCACAATGCATGAGAATTATCATCATCCAACACATGAAGCTGCTTGAGTTTGGATGCCTTGAATTCAATGTTTTTGTGTTGCTTGCATAGGCAGGTATCTCTGTTTATTTCTGTTGGCTTGCACACAAAAAATGGCCTGCTTCTGCTGAAAGTAGTGTAAGAGATCTTCATTCCAGGATTAGTATTTGTAAATTTCCCATACAATGTTTTCATTGGAGCAACAATATACCGTTTCTGTTTTTTTACTTTGTTTCGTGTTACAGTTTATTTGATTCCGGCAGTACTTCTACTTGCATCATCACTTAGGGAAAAATGTTTGTATTTTTTCTTGTGTTTCCATGTTTTTTTTATGTTGCTTCAAAACCACTCTCTTCCTGTCTGCAAGACCAACAGCTTTACCAGCCAAACGTTGAAGATGGTACCGTTTCAATAGTCATGAGATTACTATCATACCCAAAGTTTTATTTTCTTTTCTTTTCTGGACTTTACTTTGGTGTAGAGTTGTTTCAGAGATGATACTAGTGCATTGTGAAAAACAAGTGTACGAGCTACTTTATTCCTTAACCCTGTTTTCTTAATAACTTGTGCTCCGTAGGTTTCCCGTAAAAGTTGTTTTGCTCCTCTTTTAGGAGTTATCTCAAGGTCTTGGGCTTTCTCTGTATTCCTGGTTTCCTGTAGTCTTACTAAGTGTTTCTTGTATTTGTTAGTTTTCTTCTTTTCAGCAAGGAGTTTTAGGTTGAGGTCTTCTATAACCTTGTTCAGCCTAATATTTTCTCTCACACATTTTGACCGGTTACGTTTCACTTGTTTTAGTCCGCGAATTCTGTTTGAAGCAGTGGGAGGAGACTGTGTATCAGGTGTGTCATCTGTGAGGATAGGTATATGCGCCAAAGTTGCTGTTCTCTGCCTTCTATTCCGATCCAGCTGCCTCCATTGTCTCTCTGTTTCCGTTTTTCTCGCTCTATCATGTCCCCAATTTTTTTTCGCTTGGCATTCCTAGAATTTAAAAGTCACATTTCAGAAACTTAACATTTAACTCCTAAGAGGGGTATTTTACCTATATTATTTTAATTACCTGACTTTCCGTTTAATTTTGTATGCTTCTTCCCTCGAAGGATCTTCACGCCGCTTCTCTCTGTATCTACGCTGCTTTTCTGCAGTGGTAAGCTTAGCCTGCATGAAAAAAAAAATATGGCTAGACTACAAATATTTACTTCAGTTTATCATTAACAGTATTTAAAATTTTAATTTCCTACTAGTTAAATGGTATTTATAGTTGAATAAGAGGGAAGAATGAACTTTAGTGAAACTACATGTAGACCTAATAGATTTTAAGTACACTATAAGAAATTGTAATTGAGTACAATAAAGTCATAACAAATACCACTAAACAATGTTTAATTGCAACACATTTATTTTTTTATTTTTTAACATGAAAAAGTATTAATGAAAATTACTGTTTAATACCTCATGAGTGTGACTTGATCTAATTAATGTAACCACAAAGAAGTAACACTCATGAGGAGAGACATAACTGTTCGTGATTTGTCAAATAATTCATACCAACTGTTCTATATACAGTGAAAAAGTGGGGTTATGGGCAATTTAATGTTAGTTCATTACTCTTTGTCTTGATATACATTAAAAAGGCTCATTAATCTTATTTATTTAATAAACCATGGTAACACTCATGATAATCAATAAAAATACTCACCATGTGAAAACCGTATTCTGAAGTTTTCAGAGGAAATAGCTCTCTTGCAGATAAACAAACAGCCAAGATCAATAGATACCAGGTCATCTCATCCCGCTATTTTGCTGTTATTGGTCAATCGCGTCTGACGTACATGCTAGACCACATTGCCGCGGGAATTCAAATTAATCACATGTCTAAATGGCACTTTCTTAAATTTCCCTATTCATATAGACTGATGTAATTTATGTACAGGTTAAATGTATCATGTGTTTCCGCGAGTAATATATTTAATCTTTGTTACGTTGTCAGTAATTTAATCGTAAATTAGGCTCAAATGTGTATTTTAAAATCTAAACTGGTGTTGTTGGTAAACACTGTGATGCGTGCTATTTTTGCAATATTCACAACATTGTGTTATTTAACACTAATTTGTTTATGTTTGTTACCATTGATAGGTAATTATATTCAATATTACATTTAGCTTCCTTGCTAGATGTTTAAGTGTCAACACGTTATGTTCATTTGCAGTAGTAAACAAACCCAATCTTTGTAAGTGTATTAAGAATATCATACAATATAACAAGTTTTATGGTAATGACTATACTCCAAAAATATTGTAAGAATATTTAATGGCCCTTTAACTACCAAATTTAATATTTGTGTGCAGTAATATGATTTATCTAATCCATTGCATTATAACCTGTGGATCTTCCACATGTGATCCCTCTGCCCTTTACCTATCTCTCAGCTTTCCAAAATCCCCTCCCTTTAATTACCTTAAACAATTTCACCATTCTTTCTTTCTCCTCCTTTACAGTGTATCCCACACAAGCTCCATCATCACTGATGGTCTATGCATCTTCCTTCTTCCGTCATCGTTTCGCCTCCACATATTTGTTACTTATCTCGCTACATTGCATTGTACCTTTCTAACTCTTAAATGTCCCTTGCCAGGTACAGGTCCCAAATTCCTGTGGCGTATTCCATATCTGGTATCACCAGCATGGAATATGCCGTTTCATTGACTTTTATTTCTCTCCTTTAGTCATAGAAGTTAACCCCAGACCCCTACTACCTTCTTCACCATCCACTGTATCTTTTTTTTTTTTCAGTCTAGGTCTCTCTGTAGTGTTAATCCCAGATACTTGTAATCATCTATTGCTTACAGAATCTCCTGCAATATATTCCAGTAATATACTTGCTTGTCTGTGTTTCTATTTCTTGTGAATCTAACCATCTATTTTTTGTTTACATTTATCCCCATTCCATTATTTCTTGACCAACACTAATTTCATCTTATAGATGTGCCACTCCTCCCAAGGTTTTGTATATCACAGTCACCTACGAACAATCTTAATCTACTCATCATGCTTTCCCAGACATCTTTCATTATGAACAGCAAGGGCCCCATGGCACTCCCCTGTGGTACGTACTCCATGTCACCACACCCTCTTCCTACCATTAATTTCATATTAAGTGAGCTAGTAAATTTGCATAGAAAAGTTTTCTTACAGACCTGTCATTTATGATTATTAATTGAAGTAAAAAAATTAAACTGCACTCTAAAGCTGCCTGGCCTACTATTAACCATGTCCCTTTCCATCAGCTGTAATTCTTAAGAATGGTAACTCCTGAGTAACATGGTAAATGATCACTATGTGAAAGGTTTGCTAGGTTAACTAGGATCTGAAATTCTGAAAAATGGTAGCTCTAAGTGAAATATTTATTAGTGTACAATAATAACACAATTATTTTTTTAAAGTAATTAATTCTTTAAAAGATATGTATTTCCCTGCTTAAAATCTTTCATTTTAATCCTTACTCAACTTGTTTACCAAAAACTAATAGTCTCCATAATTACCACATTAACTATTAAATTTTGATATAAAATCTCAAATTAAAATTGCAAAACAAACTCCCAGATCATTTACCATGACAAAAATATTTCGGTATTTTGGCATTCTTGGCAGGTACATGTTTCCAAGCTGGTATTCCTAAATATGCTCCTTTCCCACTACGGCCACTACTTACGCACCATAGTGCAGGCAGTGAGGCATTCTCAGTTTCTGATTTACCTGAACACTTCTTCTGGAAGAAAACATGCCTAAAACACTGAAACACCTTATTCCTACCTTGTGATTCTTTCCAACAAGTGGTCCGCAAATATGTGGCTTAAAACACAAATATCACAGACCATTGTTCAAAGTCTTTATTACATGATACATTTGCTGGGTAATTTTATTTCATCTCTTAACATTGGAACGTAAAATTGTACTAAGCCGGTAATGAGAAACAGTATCACATAAACATCATTTGCAGTTTAGACACACATAATTTTTTTTTAAACGAGAGTAACAAGAATAAAAAAATATATTTTTTAATTTGTCAGAAAATTAAACTACTGGCAGAAGATGGAGCATGGGAATAGTTTTTTATTTTGTAATCAGATTTTCACAGTAGTAATCTTATTTTGAACTGTTAGTTACAAAAAATTTCACCACAAAATGCCAAAATTCTGCTGTAAGAGATAGAAAAAGAAACAGGTTTTTTAAATGTGTAGACAGTGACATTCCCCTAGTTTCAAAGGTTAAATGTGCAAAACTTTATTAATGTAGAATAAAATTGTAGATTTGTATAAAAAAAAACAAACCAGCATGCAAACAAACATATACACTTAATTTGTATCAATATAAATGTTTATTTACATGTTTGTAATTAATCTCCTTGATTATGTTTGTAAGATTAATATTTTGTTACAAGTAAAAAATATATAAATGTTGTAAGACCACCTAGTGAAAAATGACCAAGCTAATAGTAATTACAACAATTAGGTGACCAAATAACTATAGCCCCGGGCCTATAGCTCAAGCACCGGGGGTCTACAAAAAACCTTCCACACTCCACTGTTATAGGAAAGCCAAAAAGTCAACGTCGCCCTTCCCTGTTGCGTGGGTGTAGGATCCAGTTACCATCAACAAGTAGTAAGGTGGCATGGGAGACTATGGGGCTCGACATCTAACAAAAACTCGTGTTTAGTAAAAAATAAAATTTACTATAAAAAAAGATTACTTGCATACCTAATTTGCATAAATACTTTGAGCACCTTTTTCGTTACGAGCTCTATCAATGAACCAGCATATTACCATCCTCATACTCCTAGGTAATACTATACATGCAACTAGTAAGAATATTGTAATACATTAAAAAAATAATAATATATTAAGAAACTAACAGTCCACTAATGAGTCCATCTGACCAACGTAACATTACTGCAGCGCGCTACTTGATTATACTTATGGTACCATTAATTATCTCTCATCTGTCCCACGAAAAAGTTGTTATTATTATTATCTTCAAGTTAATGAATAGTAAATGAAAGTTAACCAAAGACGACAGTTTCTTCGCCGTGACTTAGTGCACACGAGTATCGTAGTACTAGGTCCGATTTAACTCTCAATATGTCTTGTAGCCAGGAAACTCTCATGATGGAGAATAATGCAGTTGTTTGCCTTACTTTGCAATGCGTCGTGCTGTCATGCCGCTACCTCGGCGCTCGCCTGGGCCCGGGAACTCGTCGACGCTGCTCGCGTCGCGTGATGCCTCATGCCATACCCTCGGACTCGCACTAGCCCCGAAGACGATACGTGCTCGGCCGCAAATCTGCAAGGCCTCGCCGCCACTTCCCGATGTGCCCACTTCGGCGTCCAGACCAGCACTCCCGCGCTCGCCGCACACTGCTCGTCGGCTCCTCACTCGGCAATCCTTGACTCCACCGAAAAACCCCGAAGATGTCAGTCACACTGGTACCAACTTCACAAACTGTCAGTACGTCCAGACCGCACCAACACGGTAATGTTCGAAAGAAAAAAAAAGAAAAAATATTACCTGCTACTAGAAATAAATAAATCTAAATTAATTAATCATAACAAATAAATACTGTTAACAAAACATAGGTAACCGGGTGACGCCGTTACCATCCCAGTGGTAACATAACCTTCAATAATATAATCCTCTATAACTCTAGAGTGTTAAAATGTAGTAAAAATTTATGTACCTACTTAAAATAATTCTTAAGTGACAGGATTTAAACCTGGAAACTTGTAATCCATAACCACGTACAAACCACTGAGCCAAATAAAAATAATAATTTACTGTGAAAAATATTTCATTGTAAGTGTTTATATCCTAGGAGTGTAACATCTTTTAAAACTTGCAATATTTATTTTTGTGACTATTAAATATTTTACTAAATGTACTCCAGTGATTATATTGATGATTTGCATTTCAAAGTCACTATAAATTTATCAGATATTCATTATTTTTCATGAACATAACATATTTCTCCATATCTTAAATTGTTTTCATTTTATTAGATGCAGTCTGTATACTCTCATCATAATTATTTACTGCTAAGAACAGTAACAAGGTAATTTTTCTCAAATAATTATCACAAATATTTCAACACTCCAAATCTGATCCCAGAACATAATTCATTACATTAAAGTAATTCAAAATTCAGTATTTAACAAAATATATAGGTAATCCATAATAATTTACATTTACTTATGAGTCATTCCATATCAAATCAACCAATGAAAAATTAATTTAGAAACTTCATGTTTCAGATATACATGATTTTTTGTATATTGGTAATATCAACTAAATACATTATAAATCTATTTTTTCTAAAAAAAAAAAAATTGAGTAGTTTTTTTTTTGTATAAATTTTTGAAAATTGCAAAAATAGCCAATTTTAGCAATGTTTTGGATCACTCAAATACTTGTAGGTTTCCAACTAATGGTGCTAGAAGGCTGTTTGACAGCTCATTATAAAGGTCATTGAATGGGCTTCAATTTGATATGTAACATGACCAACTTTGGGAAAAAAAATAATTTTTATTTGTTTTCAAAATTTTTAATATTGAATTTCTAAAAAACACCATTTTCGATTTTTTTTTTAAAAAAAGTTTGTTATTCCTACATATATTGGTTAGATTTGTGCCAAATTTCAAGGTGGAGAATCAATGGGATCATGAGTAAAAAAAATGAGAAGTTTAGTAGATGCTTAGGGGGCATGGTAGATAAATAAATGCTTTAAGCGTCAGTTGGACGTTATTGGTTTTTGGAAGACAACATTGAAAAACTGCAAAACAACAATCCTACATAATGTTATTTGCCAACTTTATTAGCAGACGTCCTAAAAAGACAATTCTTGAGCGTTGTTTCTTCCGCAGCAATTAAATGTTAGAAATTACCAAGGCAGAAGTTTTGGCTTCAAGTAACCTTCAGTTTTTAATTAATGCATTTAGCTCTGGTTTAGATACCATGCTGCCTTAAGAAATAGTTGCAGCAAGGAAGAGTAGCATAATTTTACATCAAATTTTATTGTTATAGACTAAAAATTTTTTTGCAAATTATAAAACACGGATAACAAATCTTACCTTACATTCATCCAGTGTTCTTTGATTAAACATTTGATCAATATGATAATACAAAGCACGTGATCTTGCTGAACAGATGTAGCCTAAGTTCAGAGGACCCCCCTCCCCGACAGAGAAAGACAAAAATGTAGTTATGTATAAGTCGTCCAACACGGAAATATTTTCACGTAGAAGATTTTAAATATATGTACCTACTTACAAATCGCCATTCGTCTTCCAAAATATTTAAAACACCATATACCTCGAGATCTCACTTCCCCCCCCCCCCCCCCCCTCAAAATATCACATGGGTGCACTTGTTGTTACATAAGTATACAAACACATTTGTAACTTTTCCATGCATCTGAATTAGTTTGATATGCTACATATTTTCTATTCATGTTGAAAACAACTGTGGTTAGGTTCAGGTTTTTTTGTTAAACTGCATTAAATCACTGTGGCCCAATTATTACCACAAAACATATTAAAAATTATAAAATGCACAAATATGTAAATATGATAAGAACATAGACAATTACTTGTGAACGTAACAAGGGACAACTTTTTGCAATATGTCCAGAGTTATTTATTTAGTTTCAATTTAGTGAAAAACCAGAGAAAGAAAACAATACAATGAAAGAATGAGTGATCTGACAAGCTATGGAATGTTTGCTATTTAAAGATAAACAAAGCAATGACAAATTCATTATACCAGAAAATAAAGTTCATTAGTGGTGGTTCACATCAAACATGCTTTCATTCAATGAACAATGAGCAATATCAAGAGCCTTATTGTTTTCCTACAAACATAACACATCTAATAACAGTTAGTACTGTCAAACAGTTTTAGAAGTTCTATCTTGCGAAGTCATAAGTTTTTGTTAAACAATCAGTAGCAAACACACATTCTGAAATTATCCATGACTGCAATTTACATGTAAATTATTTCATATGAAATACAAAAGACTACTATCACTCGAAATACACCCCACAATTTTTTTTTGCTAAATCTAAATTAAATGACACTTCCTTCAAAAAACCTATAAGCCTGCTATTTATGTTACAATTTTTTTCATTTTCTTGCACACTTTGTTGCTGCTTCTTCTTACACGTTTTTTACTTAGCTGTCGATTGAGATGATTCAATCTTATAAAAGTCCTTATTCTTACAAATGAATCAACCAATTTCTTCTCAACAGCAGGATACCTCAATGATAATTCTTCTGTAAGGGCTCTTGTGCAATTAGTATGTTTCTTGATATATATGTAGGTCCATGGAAGGAAATAAAATGTTTGTCCATTTCTTTTACCATTTTCACCCATTCCTCACTTGGTTGGATGAGGCCACCATGAGATAACTGTTGGACCCAAGACGGTTTATTGTAAAAATGTTCGTGTGACATTTTAACAGTCTGATTACCAAGATGTGGCAAACCTTTGTGTTTCTTGGCAATCCAACCTGCTATGTAACACATACCATCTTCTTCAATTTCACTTCTACATTTTTCTGAAGCTGCTTTGTTAGTCTTCTCGGTATTTAATACATTTACAGAGGTAGGCCTATTAGTCAAATCCACAAAACCATTGACACTGTTAACATCATTATTTTCAGGGTTCATTTCTGACAGGGACTCCAAACCTACTGGACTTTTTCCCTCTACTGCAAGTACATCCTGACGTTTAACTTGTACATCTACATCTGCTTTCTGGAAAACATCACCAACAAGATAATGGTCTTCTTTGACATGCAAGTTAACAGCACTGTTATTTTTCTCTTGAAGTATACCAGGATTTTTCCCCAGCATAATGGCTTTAATTCTCTGCAATGCACTTAAAGGTGTTGGATGATCATACATGCCACCTTTACATCTAACCTGTGAAAATAAATTTTCAAGGGAGTCTTGATTCAATCTGTGTGTTAGTAAATACTCCACATCATACTTAGACTTCAATTCGCAAAACAAACCCCTGACAGCATTCACTGTCATGACAATTCCTTTCTGGAATATCTGAACACTGTTCTTCCCTCTACATCTCAGTGTGCCTATAACATTTTGTGTTTCAATCAGTACAGTATTTTGGTCATTCAGAAATTTCCCATACGCACATTTTTGTTTTACTTGATTAAATGGAGTGAAACTGTTCATTATGTGAAACCAGCTGTTCACCAGTTCAATAAAGCCTGCAACACTGTCAGCTTCTTGTTCACTCAAATTACCAGGTCGGTATCTCTTTACAGCACAAGCAGTTGTGTGGGAAAGAAGCTGAGCTGCTGAGCGAACATTCTGTCGCTGACTACCTTCACACTCAACATGATGTAAAGTCAATTTGTGGCATGCCTTGTATTCATTACTGTGTAACTGAATCGATTTAGTGAATACATCTTTGCTGACTATGGTGCCATCAGAGAGCAAAAACCCAATATCTAGAATCCAGTTTCGTGTTAGTTTTAGCAAATGAGGGGCATCAGGGAACAGGTAAATATTTTTACCTTTATCATTTGGGTGAAGGAAAAATGGCTGGTTGTAAACATCATCACACAAAGAATTCCACAATCCCCTATTGCTGCTGCACATGTCACTAACACAGGCTACTACTGTGTATCCAATTTCATAAAGTCTAGAGATAACAGACAACAGAAGGCTCTTTGTAACATTTGTATCAAAATCAACACAAACAGTCTGCTTCCAATTTGAAAAAAGTCCACGTACTTGGATCACTTGCATTTGTTGGTATGGCCCTATAACTTCATCCTTTTTCTTATCATATTCGTAACATGATTTAATTTTCATCTCATCAAACTGAAGCACAGCCACTTTCTCCAGTGTGTTCAACTTGTGTGAGGCACTTTGCATTACACTAAATACAGTTTCCAACAAACCTTGCTCAACAGGGATGGATAATGCCCACCTATGAAGAGTAGCAACAGACGGCAATGGATATCCCAAACGATTTTTCAAATATGAGTAGGCCTTCTTGCTAATATATCTTAATGTCAGTGCAAGCTGACTTGTCTCTTTATCCCAATTAAATGGCTTTTCCCCAAAAGAAGAGCCTTGCATTGGGATGGAGTGAAAATACTGTTCAGTATATCCAATGCATACTTCTTGACTACTTTATTATTATTATTTGAGCGTTTCAGACACTTAACCTGCATTTTCAAATTTATAATTTCTTTCCTAGCCTCGTTAATTTTTTTTTGAAGATAGGAAATTTTTTTTTTGCAAAACCTTGGAATTCAGTTTTTCAAAATTTAGTTCATTTTTTTCATGGTTTATGCCACAAATAATTTTGTCATTAATGTCACCACTACTACCAACAGCATGTATGCCATCACTTGTTGATCTAGATTCACTGTTAAGCAAGCAATGCACAATTTGTTTCCTTTCCCTCTTTTCTGATAAAGAAACACGATTCTCAGCCGCCAAAGCTCTTCTTTCGTCATCATTGGTATTTGAAAGCTTCAATGAAGGAGCTGCATCTTTCTTCAGCACCTGGAAAAATAAATAAGGCTGATAATTTTAAAATTAATTGGTACATTTACATGATGTGATTATTAATCAAATGTGTTTTGTGGTGGCACACTGCTAACAAAGTACCTAGAATCTATGAATAAATGTTATTTGAAGAATTCCTCGACCATGTTCATAAACTGTGCATTTCACCCCACGACAAACATCTTTAAAACTGTGAAGCAATTTTGTTACATATAAAAAAAATTAACATGCTTTTTCTTAATGCCTGGCATATTTTCCAAACAGTCACAGTAAATTACAGTTTTAATGGTTCACTGTCTGGTACATTAGAAACACAGTAAAACTGTGAGATCAGCTGGAAAGATTAGGTTAGCCACATTAATATATTGTGCGATTGTGTGACTGGCTTGTTAAATTGCTTCATTATAATTAATACAAAGCATGTGTGGACAGTTAGTTTGATTAAGTTTATTGTGGTATGGTACATTTAAAATATCTACATAACTAATTCCTAACCAACTATTCAACAAACCATCCGTCCACACTATTCTAAATGTAGCATACCTATCCTAAGCAGCGACTCTCATTATCCAAAAGTACGTTTAATGTAGCTAACTTAACTGAGCCAAAAAAAAATTACACTATTTAAGAGTATTTTAAATGTAGCTAACATAACCAACCACCCTCACAATTTTACAATATTTCTAATTTAGGTAACCTCACCACTTGTTATAACTGTTAACTACATGAATTGCAATGTCTTTTTTATGAAAATTATTGCTAAACATGTCCAGAAGTAAGATAATGTGTTTGATATAAAAGTACCTTTTCTACAGAATTTCCTTTTCAGATTTACACACTTTACCAAAAAAGCAATTTCCTGGAATACAAATTTCCAAGGGGAGAAAAAAAATCAAATAAGGTATTTTTGGGGTACTAGGTACTTGTTTTGAAATACAGGATTAATTTTTTATGGCAACAACATATCCCACTAATGACATAATTTTAAATTATTTTCAATGTGCCTAACTTAACCAACCAACTGTTCAAATTTTGAACTACAGTAATTCCTCGGTTTACGTCGGGGTTACGTTCCTGAAAACCGCGACGTAAATAGAAACGACGCAAAATGAGCCATGTTTCATGCTACCGGCCGACCACGGCCCAAGGTCGGCCGGAAGCGCTGGCATACAGACGTGACAACGGGTAATTTTATCAGAAAATTACAACCGACAGCGTGGGAAACAAGTTCAACTAGTACTTCTCAGCTTTATAGAATCGTTATTTAACCAGCTGCTTTATTACCTTTATTGATTGAAATATAAAAACAGATATATAGTCGTTTGGAAGACATCTTATGAAGAAAAAATCATAAATTGCAGTGAGCTGATACTGTAGGCCTACTACAAACGCATTTAATCACGATAAAGTTAACAACGGCACGTTTAAAACTCCGGCCAACTCAATGATATCATAGCGACTGAAGTGTAGAGCTGTAGCAAACCGTATGTATTCGTTACTGAGTAACGGGTGCGGCATCTAGTAACGAGTAACGAAACGTTACACACGAATGCAATTCGTTACTCGCATTTTTCGTTTGTTTTACGCATGCGCGCGCTTATTCGTTACAAAGAACGATGTTTGTTTATTAAGAAAAGTATAATTTGGAAATTCGTCGTCCAAGTTTTTTACTGTTTATTAAAGGTATTGTGTGTGTAGACAAAGTTTGAGATTGGAACAGAAACAACGTAAGAAAGTATTTTTTACAAATTATAAATATGTATGTTTTTGTTTTTTACTATCGCGTATTTTCACGTTTTTTGTTCTTATCTTAAAAGAGATATTATAATAAAGCTGCTCTAATGAGATTTTATTGTTTCTTGGTTAACAAAAGCCTTTAATTATCAAATACTTTTAATTGTTTATATTCGATTTATTATTATTTACGCGACGTCATACTGTACGCGTACGAAATACGACTCGATTCGTTGCTGTTACATAACATAGCATGTTATGCGGTATCAGAAGTAACGAGTAACGATACGAAAGTAACGAGTACTAATTGTTATAGTAACGAATACATACGGGTACACTTTTTTTAGTTACTTTTACACCTCTACTGAAGTGCCAAGGAGTTGGACGAAAAGGGGTAGGAGAAAATGCTGTGTCGTTGCGGGATACGTGCGAGATACGTGGGTGGCCGAGCGGGCGGGCTGGTAGTATTGCATCACCGCGCGGAGAGCAGCGGAGAGCAGGAAGCGTCCCTCATGATGTATGATAAGATAAGGCGGTGAACGTGTAGCTTACGCTACGTAGCATAAATTAACTACCGAAGGAAACAAAGATTTATAAACGAATTATATACGGTGTTTTGGTTAAAATAAAGATTTACGGCCATTGTAAACGACGTTATTGTGAATCGGCGACAACTTAAATTGAAACATGAGTACTCAAACTTTAGCGACGTTAATCCGAAACGACGTAAATAGAGGACTTACTGTACTTGATATATCGCAATACCGCTTCATAAAAGCAAATAATATGAGAGAGACTCAAAAATACCATTTTCTGTATTTTATTTAAAAAATTTCAGATGTGCGCCTAGGTACTTCAGAAAATTATCCACAATAATAAAATTAACACAAGGGCAACATAGTTATCTAATTGAATGTATGTCACTACTAAGAAAGCACAATACAGGGTAAAAGTTCCGTATTGCGTGTCCAAGTTAACCCTGTAATCCTGATTGTATGATCCTGATGGCATGATCCTGTACACCTGTACATGATGCTTGTTTTATTAGCAGTAGGGAGGCGCGTAGCACCGACACCTTTGAAGCGAAACCTGACCTAATTTATCTTATAAGTAATTTATTTTTTACATCAGGTTTCGTGTTGTCGCACAAAACGTGTTGATGCTACGCCTCCCCACTGCTAAAAAAATAAGCATTATGTACCACAGGATCAGGTGTACAGGATCATGCCATCAGGATCAAAGTTATATCTGGATACACCTGGATATGCAATACAGAACTTTTACCCAATACAGAATATAACCACCAAAAAATTAACGAAATTCCCCTTATAAAACTTGCATAACAGATTTAATGCTTGATAATTGCTATATTAGTCTTCATTATATCAGATATTACATGTGCCTTTTCTCTGTATGTACTGACAAACTTTTAGAGTTATAACAACTGTAATGAAATGCATTAAATAACTTCTTATATACACATTAACTTACCTTCTTTTGAACTAAGCCCATAAGTTCGTTCCTGAGGTCTCTTTCGTAGTCTTCGTCTTTAAAATGAACGAATGAACACACATGGCAGGACGATGGATTCCATTTACCATCTCGCTTGCAACGTTGTATCCATATCTTTCTCACATTCTCATCGTTTGGAAAACTATGGTACTTAATATGTACAGTATCTGGATTTAGTTTAGTCTTTTGCAAACTATTGGAGCAAACACCCACAGAACAACGCGTCCCAGGCATTTTTACATTGATAAACCACAGCACGAAAACAAAATCAAAACAAGCAGGCAATTTCACAGTTTTGTTTACTTTGAAGGTCTAGCGAATACGTCATATCACGGAAACACCCGAACAACCCGAACTCGTTTCTCTTCTGTTGAGATGACCTGGTATCTAATGACCTTGACAAACAGCACCAGTTGAAAGCCAACACAAAATGGCTTCCTCCAAATTTACTGTTAGGGTCAGGTGGGGTGGATATGATACAAAAAATGAAACTTTTTGATTATTATTTTAACTAAGACCACTACACCACTGAGAAAAATTACGCACATTTCTTAGGGCTTTAGAAACCTAACCCTAACTCAATAAAAATTTAGATTAATTAGTTAGATTGATAAAAAATAAATTTAGTGTATCATATTCACCCTGCGATTGGGGGGAATATGATACACAGGTGGGGTGAATGAGATACATCATTATATCCTACTTCCTAGCAACGCTATCAGTGTGGTGGGGTGCGTGTGAGACAGGTCAAATACATGTGTATCACCCACAAAAAATTTCATGACAATCAGTTTAGTGGTCCTCGAGTTCTGACATAAAATATGAAGTCATGTTACAGAGTGAATATTTTCCCTCTATATTAAAGAAGCATACATTTTGTCACAGTACATAAATGCGACTAGTGACTAGTCAAACAAATTCTACATACAATTTTGATCATTTATCCACGTACTGTCCAATTATTGAACGATCTTCTCAGCCAACAACAAATTGAAGAAATACTGTGGTCCTAATAAGGATTTTCTCTCTATTTATAATAAATACAACAATAGCAAAGGAATAAAAGCAGCTAATTACAAACTAAAATATGGAATGCTTAGAAATACACAGTTCTACATGTGATGTTAAATTATTCATATTACACTAAAACATAAACATAGGGGTCTACATAGAACAATAAGTTGTACAAATTGGAGTACAACAATTTGTTTATGTTCAGGTTTACCAACATACAGAAATAGCTTTAAGGTAAAAAAAAACAAGGTTTTAATGACAACGTACATTTCAAATTCAGCAGTGGAAAATATAAATATTAAGCACTTTTTTATAAAACTACCTAAAATTATGGTATCACATTCACCCCATGCTGTGTATCACATTAACCCCATGTTCTGTATCATATTCACCCCAAAAATTTAGGCAGCAATAGTAACTAAGATATAAATGTCAGACTATCTTTGTAAGCATTAAAACATAGAGGATACTTTCCTGCACCATTTAAAACTATAATTTTGAAGCTATCTTCTATGCACACAAAGATATGACCTAAGTTGCTGGACCTAGACATGAAAATTTTTTGGTCGAATTATTTCTTGCTTGAGACTTTTTCATTTCCTATAAAATGTAGCCAAAGGTTTATAACATTCATTATGGAATGGGGATGTAGAACAAAATCAGTTGAACTTAGAACAAAATCAGTTGAATTCTTTGATAATCTTATTAATACTCAGTATGACATAATCTGTCTAACAGAAACTTGGTTCAACGAAAGATGTATCAATGCTCATTATTTCACCGATAATTATTCTATTTTTAGAACTGATAGGGATCCGCTACTCTCATCAATGGAACGTGGTGGCGGAGTGTTGATCGCAGTGAACAAACATAAATTCCCTTCTGTTCAGCTAATTCAATTATATGACTATCGTGGAGTAGAAGCCGTATGGATTAATATTAAAATTGCCTTTAATAAGTACTTAACATTGGGTAATATTTATCTTCCTCCAACTACATCACCTAATCTATTCACATTGTATTTTGAAGCTCTTGAACAAAAACTCGTTAATTCTCATGATAATGTGATTATCTTAGGTGACTTCAATGTACCTGGGATAGATTGGAAAGGAAATCACTATTTCAATATTGCCCGTGCACATGTCAGATCCAAGGCTCAGTGCCTGCTTGATTTCATATCTAATTTGGATTTATTTCAGCACAACCTAATACAATCTTCCAATAATCTTCTAGATCTTTGTATTTCTAATCTATCCCATTGTGTGGTTGAAAAAGCTGTTGAATCTCTGGTCAAAGAGGATATCTATCATCCTACCCTACTTATTAAACTACTTATTGAGGCGACCTCACACAATTTTACTCCAGATTCTATTTTCAGAAACTACAAAGCTGGTGATTACTTAAGCCTTTATAACTCTCTAAAAACCCACAATTGGGATGAATATTATAACACCACTGATGTAGATGCTCTTGTAGATCAACTTACATCTTGTATCTGTGATAAAATCAATACTCACATTCCATTATCCACACGTAAGGCCTCTAAACATCCTTATTGGTTCTCTGGTGAATTAATTCATGCCTTAAAATCTAAAAAACACTTTCATAAACTCTATAAAAGAAACAATAATACTCAGTATTACCTTCTTTTCTCTAAATATAGAGCAATAGTTAAAAATCTTATTAAGCGTGATAAAACTAATTGGAATCGTAGTATCAATAATAAGGTTAAGAATAACCCTAAAAAATTCTGGAGATATGTCAATGTTATGAAAAATGGTTATAGTGAATCCCATTCTCTTAATGTCAATGGTGATATCTGTAATGATCCTGGTATTCTTTCTAATGTCTTTGCTAAGTACTTTGCTAGTGTATATGTACCATCCACCAACCACCCTCGTATCATTGATCCCGATATTATTCACGATTCAATTCCTGTATCATTCTTATCAGAAAGCCAGGTCTTATGGGGAATTAAATCATTAAAACCTACTATGTCTACTGGTCCTGACGGTATACCAAATTTCATTATTAAAGGCTGCTCTTTTATTCTAATGCCTCTATTGTTGCATCTATTTAATACAAGTCTAAAATCACAAGTATTTCCCACTAAATGGAAAATAGCTAAGGTTATTCCCATACATAAAAAGGGTAGTAAACTCAGTGTATTTAATTATAGGCCTATATCATTATTAAATGGCTTTACTAAAATCTTTGAAAAAATAATATTTAAACATATTAACTTTCCAATAAACAACAGATTAGCTCCTAATCAGCATGGCTTTAGAAATAGTATGACAACTTCTACTAATCTTCTCTCATTTATTAATCCTATATACAATAAAGTTACAACAAGGGGGCAGGTTGATGCATGTTATTTTGATCTGGCTAAAGCCTTTGATACTGTCAATCACTCCATTTTACTAGCTAAACTTTCTAACTTCGGTCTCTGTAATAATTATATAACCTGGTTTACTAGTTACCTTAAAGATAGATGTTTCTTTGTTTCACTTAATAAAAAAACTTCTACTTTATATCATGCTACTTCTGGTGTGCCTCAAGGGGGTACTTTATCTCCCTTATTATTCAATATTTATATCAATGATATTTTTAAAGTTCTTCATCATACTACTGGTTTTCTGTTTGCTGATGATCTTAAAATATCCAGAGAAATTTCCTCCTTAAATGACTGTCTGCTTCTTCAATCTGATATTACTGAAATTGATAATTGGTGCAAAATGAATTTAGTTTCACTTAACAAAGATAAAACAAAAATTATTTCTTTCACAAGGAAAATTCATCCAGTTAAATATGATTATTTTCTTGACAACTCAAAAATTTCCAAATCTCTTAGTATAAAAGATCTTGGTGTTATTCTTGATTCCAAACTATTCTTTCATCAACATGTTAATTCTTTAGTATCCTTTTCCCGTAGAACCTTATATTTAATAAATTATATAACTTACTATGCATCTAATATTGAATCCATTCTTACTCTTTATTTGTCCTTAGTTAGAAGTAAACTCGAATATTGCTCAGTTATCTGGAACAGTATTAACACCACCGACAGTGACAAAATTGAATCCATACAAAATAAATTTTTCAAAATAATTAGTTCTAGACACCATCAATTACCCAAATTAGAATCTCTTTCAAATCGTCGCATCCATCTGGATGCCCTGTTTGTGTTTAAGTGCTATAGTTCAAAAATTAATTGCTTATACTTACTTGATAACTCTGGTATTCGAGTCCCGCAGTTCAAAAGCCGCCTTCGATCCCTATTATGTTCCTTACACAATAATAATGATTTAATTTACAGACTTATCTCAAATTTCAATAAATATGAAAATTTTATTAAAAACTTCAAATTTTAATTTTTATGATTACCCTAATATTCTGAGTAATTTTATAATCCTGTTTATTCTTCCAATTTTAGATCAATTAGTTAAAATTATCTCAGTTGCTGTTTTGTTTTGTTTTGTTTGTTATTGTGTCGTCCTTTATTTTCCTGTGTAGGTTGTATTTATTCGCTTGTATGTGTCGTCTTTTATTATCCTGTTTATGTTGTATTTATTCGCTTGTATGTGTCGTGTTTGTATTACTTGTTCTGTGCACACCTCTAAAGCTTCGGCTGTTGGTGTGCATGTCACAAATTTTAATAAATAAATAATAAATAAATAAATAAAGAAGAGGCAAACAAATATATTTTCTTCAAATTTTTTGTATAGCAAAAAGTATTTTTTTTTTTAATGTATTACTTTCACCCCAAGTTTTACACTATATCACATTCAACCCTACATGTTTTTTTCCCCCCTGACTGCTTGAGTCATGTGTAACATTCATGAGATAACACTCATGAGAGAATTTGGGGACAGGACAAAATGAATTGTTTCAGACAATAAACACACATGAAACAACAAAACTTGCATGTATTATTTAACTGTAGAAATCAAACATCACAGAAAAGCTAGTAAAATATTTTTTTAAGTAATAGTTACTTTTAATTGGCTCAATGAAGATTGAAATTAACTGCAGGGACAGATGAAAAACAATGTTACCTAGTTAAGTAGGACTAAAATTAACTAAAAGTAATAATTGTGATGCAAAGCAAATTATTTTTCTCTAATTGCAATGGGTTTTTTCTCTAAATCAAAGACTTCAAATTAATTATTTATTAAATACATTTTATACAGTTTAGTTATAAATTATCAGGACTGCAAGTTGGCAATTATTTTGAAAGTGACCCTATAAACAATACCTCTGTTGGCTAAAGTTCTCAAAATAAAACACAGAAACCCATATGGGTAAACAATAAATGGCAGTGGCACCATCATCCATGCTCGGGTATTGTAATGTAAATTGAAAGTGTGATTTCTAAGGAACTTTTACTTATTTATTAATGCAGTTTTCAGGGTAAATACAAGAATATCTCTAGTGTTGGAAAATTGTATCTCGTAATTTTATTTTAATTTGCAGAAAAGCCATGATGCAAGGTATTTTGTCAAAAGATTCTGGATATTATAAAAACTTGATATAACATTGAATTATGATTGTAAGTTGAATGCGAAAGAAAAAATTTCCACAAGACAGAATATTATTTGGTTGTATTGTGATATTAGAGTTCATATTTGGCCAGGATCTTTCAGTGTGCTTAATCGAAACAGCAAATAGCATGTCCGTACCATAGGAATGAATATATACATAATCATGCCATCAGGATCAAGGTATAAACTTGGATATGTGATATGGATCAATTACAGTCTGAATTCAAAACTTTATTTTTTATATAACTGATTTAACCCAATATGTCATCAAATGTCTCCTAATGTAAGTCATACAGGATGATCTACAGTTACATTACAAAACTTAACATGTTTACTCCTGCTCATAATAAAAAATACAACTTGTAACGTATATTTAACTAGTCAGGAAACCAACCACAAACAAGTCTTTCCAGGGAGCGAGCCGACGGGCTTACATATAGAGCACCTCCCCACCAGCTCTTCGTCCACGCCGCAGATGAACATTGCGCTGGGCAAGTGGCATGAGTGCGGGATGGGGCAGCATGTGCCACACGCGCCCGTACAGTTGCCTTCATTGGGTTTAGCCACCGAGCGACGATGGGAGCGGAGCTGGTACCGTCGGAGTAGGGGGACATGACTTCCAGAGCATCACTAAGAAATATTATCGACACAGCAAAAAAAACACAATTTTTTAGACTTTAAATTCAATTTTTAGAAAAACCCCTAAACCTTAAATTTACTTTCTGCCAACACATATTATAGATTACACCATACAATCTAAGCATTCATAGTCTTAGGCCCTACCTATCTGTTTTTCTGTATAACCATATTGATTATAAAATGCTTAATTTGAAGCAGTTTTAAGAAAAGTAACATCTTTAATGTTTGATATTTTTACTAGTTAAATTGTTTAGTAAACTTACAATAATGACTGGAACAAAAGAAAATTCTGGATTTTAAGGTTAGTGCTTCCACATTAATTTACGATGATTACAGGTTATTAAAGACAGTCATGAGTTTGAAAGACTTGAATAATATTTATCACAAAATATATTACACTTATGATAATATTCTTGCAGATTTTTGCCTAAAAATAAGTTTATTGCTTGAACTAAGTATTGACTTTCCAGTGGCACCAAACAAGAAAATTACTGAGTGATCAACAAAGAAAATGTTCCACAGTTTTTTATGAGTGGGCCCTAATTGCCTGATGAAGTTTCAGCATGGGTAATCCCATGGTTGACCTAGGTCACACATCTGTAGTCAAATAATTTTTAGTTTAATTTCAGAAAGAATGTTAAACTTGACACGGCCTGAACTACAGATGTTGATCCACTACACAAGTTTAGTGTTTTCCGTGAGCTTCTCAGTGACGTGATTTACACGGCAGGACCGCGATGAAAGTACCAAACATAAACTTTGCCTTAAGATCCTTTTAGCAAGATTAATGTTGGTATTGGATGTTACCTGTATTATTTCTTGCACATTAAAATTGGCATGATACCCTTTCAGACTGCATAGAACAGTTATAAATAATATTAAATTAAAATTCAGTGTCAGAATAAACATAGTGATTACTTTAAGAAACATTTCATTTAAGCATATTTGGTTCTTTTCACAATAAAACCACTAACACAAATTAACTAGAAAAACAAATGTATTTAACCTATGACATTTTCAGATTTTAGGTAGTAATTTATCTGTACATTTAAAATCCTATGGAAAACATATACTTCATTAAACAGTATCTCATAACTTCTAAGCTTTTCTCCACACAATGAGCAGTTCCAAATTTGCAGCACCAAAATCACAACCATAATGCTATCTTATGAATATTTGCTATATTATGTTAGTTAAAAGGTGCCTAAGGCACCTGTTAAAAATTATGAATATAACAAACATTTTGAATTTATTATACGTGTAATATTTATTAAAATTGCAATTTCTTGTTATATTGAGCAATGAAAATAATTTTTAATGTGAATGATAAAAAAAAAAATTGACAAAGTTTTTTTTAATGAAGAACCTCTTCTTGCTGTGGATTCGATTCAATATACACTAGGATGGCAACCATATTGGCAGTGCGATTCGTATGAAGGTGCTCAATTGAATAGAGTTCACAACATTACCATGCTACAATTCAAATCTATTCGCAGTCAATTTAATCGTATTATTAGCGCTGAAAAAGACAACAGTGGTTGATAGATTCATGTTAGCAAGTGGAGGCCAACAACTTGAATTATATTAAACTGATATATGTGACCAAAATGTAGCAAACTAAGCCACAACTCACTACTTTATCACTGAAAATTGCTAAAACTATCGGCCTAGTAAAAATATGGCGCTATGCCCCATGCATATTATCTTTGCACCACGGACTCTGCAGCACTGCTAGAAGGAACAGGTTAGCGAAGAGTAATGAAAACACTTTAAGCGCATGAAAACAGATTCATACAGCGTTACAGTCTGTCAGTGAGTCAGTGATGAGCGTATTTAAATTATGTATTCTGTACATGCTTACTGCCCATAAAGCAAAATTAACAAAAAAGAGGCCTGAATATTCAATTTTTGCTTGTATGAATATGGTTTTAAAAAAATTCTCCACTTATAATTTATATCAAGGTGACTCATCCAGGGCTACGCCCTCCCTTAAGCCCAATGTGCGTGGCCACTTTAGATCCCTTCTCCTCTCATCTTCACCCTCTGTCTCAAACAGCCCAATGTTTGTGTGCGTATGTATGTGTAAGAGTGTTTGAACAGCACGCTACAAGCTACTGCTAGAGGGTGGTAATCTCAGTGTTTCGTTCCCAGGGTGTCCAGCCAACCAGGAAATCGGGAAATGCGGGAAATAGCCAGGATTTCTTTAAAAAACCAGGAATACCTGGAATCAACCAGGAATTTTTATTAGAACTGGGAATTTTTTTTATGAAGTAACGATCGCGATAATATACGGCTGTTAAAAGCCTATGATGGAGAAACTTGAACGTGAGCACGTTCACCACCCGTCGAAGCACGACAGTATGCTCGCGAGCTATATTTAGTGAAAGTTAATTTGTTCATATTGCATTTAAAAACTTTTGTAGTACGTAAGAAACTGTTAACAATTCAGACTTCCATACTTATTGTTTCTGTACTCAGAAGCAACAGCATTTTGGCTGAAAAAGTTGTAGGGTGGTACCACTAGTTTTATATATAGCCTATATTTTTTTTTACTTTGCGCTCATGTTGTTGCGTCACGGTATCATGGATAATTTTCTCGAGTTTTTTAAAAGTTTAGTTGTGCGGGACGTTGTTTTGAATTTTTTAATCTAACATGTAATTTGCGCAGACTATCAAAATGTCAGAGTTCGGTCACCACAAACAATGACAAATATACGGAAGAGTTTGAATGGGTGGAGAAAGATCCAAAGTGCAGGACAATCGCCATTTGCAATTTGTGTAATGTTAAAATCAATATCGGTAGCATGGGAAGAACAGCATTAGCCAGCCACGCAAGAGGGGCAAAACACGTGCGTGTCAAGTAATTTTGGTGATGTGATTATAAATTTTTTTGTTGGTGGTAGGTTTTGTTTTAAGCAAGTTCGTTGATTTAATTTTTAAGCCTATAGTTAAGTTGTCTATTGTTTAACGCCAATAAAACATCATATTGTGTGTGCTTTGTGTAACAAAAATGCAAATTGTATGCAAATATTGATAAATACCACCCTTAAAAAAACCTGGAAAAAACCAGGAATTTTATTATCCCAGAAGAGTGGCCACCTTGGTTCCCCTAAATTAAGTAAATAATTGGTATGTAACTTGATTTATTTGTTCCGTGGTGTTTTGTGTTTTTAGCGGACAGAATGACCACTTAAAGACAGGTACTTTTTAATTATAATGTAATAAATATTACGAGACCCGAAAATTGCAGAACAGTCCCGAAGCGGGCCTTAATCAATATTATTGTTTGCAGCCATTTGGCTAAATGTAAGTAAGGTTTCTATGTAGTTATTGTTATTCCCAGTGGCACCCTTTTCCAATTGTTTGTAACGTACATAGGCCGGAAACGAGCAGGTGACCTGCCTCTGGTCACTGAGAGGAGTTCAGTCTGTTGCTGCCGCTACCCGTCGTCATCAACTTTGTAATTTACTGATCCATGTCCATCTGTTCGTTTAAATTGTATAAATCACTTTCACATAACTTCAGGGCTTACCTTGGGTAGTAGACTACTTTACATAATTATTATTATTTTATCATTAACTGAATTTTTGTCATGCTCTACGAACTTTAGTTCTATCCATCACACATGGTGTCCTGGACAACTCTTTAAGAGTAGCTGGGTCCACATGCCCAGAGACACATATGGTGGCGCCCTAGGCATAATGAAACGTCCAACTCAATCCGAAACGACCCCCCGTGCGATAGCAAAGTGATAGAAATTAAGAATAGTAAGCAACACATTTACTATAGAACTTTAGTTGAATCAAGGATATGTTCGGAACTTAAATCATTTGTTCAAAATGTTCTTGCAACTGGCCATTACTGCCCTTATAAATTGTATACCTAGATAATTTCCATGTTAAAATTGTTTCCTTGAATTTAGTCTTTAAATTGTCTGTTCTCATTAATTTTTAGCATTATGTTACTCAATTACTACTCCATTCATCTTCATGGGCATTTTCACAGCCTTCACTGAACTGCCTATCCCATTTTTTGACTATTCCAACACACATCATTACATTCTCATGGTGGACTAAATTTATCTGCCAATACATTTCAACCAGTTTAATATTCTTACATTTGAAAAATGGATAGCAGACAGTATTCCAAGCAGGGTTGGGAAAAAAAACAGTTAAAAAAAAAATCAGGTTTTTTAAAAACCAAAAACTTGGTTATTCGGTTTAAACCAGGTTTTTTTTATGTAACCCTTTTTTTTTAAATTACGTTAGTTATTTTGGTTCTTAGCATGTTCAAATGAAAGCCATACAATATCCTGCTTTCTGCCACTCATGTTGAACCAGAAAAGTTATAAAATCAAAGAACTAAAGAACTGAAGTTCAGCAAATCTGCATATCTTAGTGGAACTTAACCACAGAAAGGGTAGTTCCCCACAGGAAGAATATTCTCCATAGCAAGGATGTTTCCCACAGAATATGGATTTTCAGGGCTGGCAGGGATTTCCCACAGAATAGGAATATTTTTAAATAATAAATTTATTTTGTTCCTCATTTTTTACATTCTGTCTACAATTAACTTATTAATTTCATTTTCCAGGAGTATTTAGCTGGGCATAATTTAAAACTTGTTCAGATAATTAAAATGATAAGATCTTGATTAGTATTTAAATTTTTGTTCCTGTAATCACAAGAAAAATTAATGAGCTAATTTTTGTTGCTAGTAGAGTGGAATCAGACCTTTCTTTAAAAAAAAATTAAGATTTTCTATTTAAAAATACATTATTTAAAAAAAATTGGTTTTTCATAAAAACTACATGGTTTAAACTTAAACCGTGGTAATTTCTTTAAATTGTAATTTTTTAGTTTTTTATACTTGGCAGTAGCTGTTTATACTGTCATTGTAGGAGGGATGTTATGTTAAAATTAGTTATAAGTAAATACTAAATAATATTTATACTGAAAAGTGTAGCAGCAGGCACTTTGTATGACAAGTGTATTTTATTTAGATGATACGTGTTAATATATTAGTTTTATGATACTGGGCAATGTAGATTACATTGTTCTGTTTTATACTTTTATGTATATGATTGAAGGTATTAATACATTTTTAACATGAGTTTCAATTTTTTTTAGGCAGCAACACTTTCAGATTTTGATATTCAGCACAAGACTCCACTGCAGAAGCGTGTGGTAAGTTGGCCTATAATCACCGTAGTGTTGATGTTAAAACATTTAAACATATGGGCATGTAAAAGCTAGGTACCTTTTATCCAATAGAGAAAATTGAAAGTTTTACTTTTTTCTGGAATTATTACTTCAATATTTGTGTGTCACTGCTAGCTTCCGGTGTCTTCCATTGTAATTTAATGTTCTCAGTAAATTGAGGTGAGGTAGACCTTTGTGTATGTTTGCATGTGTGAATTGAAAGTTGTGCATCTTCCCTCAGTTATACTAATTTTGATGTTTTTATTCAAATATTTAAAAATTTCTCATGTGAAAAATAATTTAGTTGGTTTTCTTTTGTGTAGTGTTTGCTATAAGACAGTAATAGATTAAATTGAAAACTTTTTGTGATTTAGAAAGGTTATTGGTCTACTTGTAATTTTCTAGACTTATGCTAGCCATTTTTGTATATAAAGGTTACATAAAAAGAATTTTCAATTTCAGTACACTGTAACACAAAAATGAACCCTAAAACATTGTGATTAATTATACAATGCACATAGGAATACAAGGAATATTAAGATTTACTACCAGTTAACACCATTCAGCATTTAGTTGGTACTGTTGTGTTTTCACCTTGTTTAAATGGACATCAACTCATTACACTGTACGACTATCACATATTTATTCAAAATCGCTCTACTCATTATGTTACATTCACTCTCCACCATTACATCACAATCCACTGCCCGCTCTACCACTTCCTTTCATAGATACCAACTCTCATAGATGCCAACATCACATATCACAACACCTTCCCTTTTATAGCAAATACATCCACACTCTTGACATATTACTACAATCCAGAAACAGAGCAAAAGTTAAAACAGTCATCAGTTTGGGGAATCATATTATTTGGTACTCACTAGTCTTTGTATCTTGCTGGCACTTTCACCTCACGTCCACTTTTTGTACGTCTCGACACATTGACCTTTTCCTTACCACTCATCAGTGCTGGTGGGCACTCTCCCTGCCGCACTCTTGACCCTGCTCCCTGCGACTCTCCTCCTGCCTCGTCTTCTGCTGGGAACCCCCGGAACTCATCATCAGAGTCCAGGCTGGACCGTCTCCTATGCAACTCAGGAGCAAGGCTGGATGGTCTCAAGTGATGGGAGTTCCTCCGCACGTGCTGGCCATCCTGATCACGGACAACGTATGATCTCGGAGTCGAAGACTTGTGTACAATTTCTGCTGGTTCCCACTGATTGTTTCTATTTAACAAGACCCTATCTTGGTGCTCGAACTCGGTTGCCTTTCTTGCCCGTTGATCATACCACTGTTTGATCTTCGCTTGCCTGTTATGTAGTTCTTCTGCTACCTTTCCCTGCACTTCCGGTTGTAGTAACTGCTGCCTCATTGGTAGTTTCGTCCTTACCCGGCGACTCATTAGCAACTGTGCTGGTGACAGGCCTACAGCAGTCAGAGGAGTGTTTCTGTACTCTAGTAACATGACAGGTAGATCACTAGACGAATCCGAACACCTCCTCAACATGTTCTTAGCAATCTGCACTGCTCGTTCTGCAAGCCCATTCGACTTTGGGTAGTGAGGACTTGCTGTCACTACTTCGAAGTCCCAACTCATTGCGAACTGCCTGTATTTATAGGAGTTAAATGGCATATTGTCTGAAATAATGAGCTTTGGCACACCATGAGTAGCAAACACAGATTTCAGTCCTCTTATGACTTCATTAGCTTGTTTATTTGCTACTGGTACTATTTCAATCCACTTGGAATAGTAGTCAATGACAACCATATAGCTGTTGCCCCCATAGTCACAAAGATCAATACCAAGTTTCTCAAACGGTAATTCTGGAATGTTGTGAGATATGAGTGGTTCTGCTTTATTCTGGCTTCTGAATTTTTGGCATGTGAAACACCTATTTACCAATATCTCAATGTCTTCTGCCATTTTTGGCCAATACAGTACTTGCCTGGCTCGTGCTTTGGTTCTTTCTATGCCTAAGTGGCCCTCATGGAGTAAGAGTAGCATCTGCTGCCTCAATGCCACTGGCACTACAATGCGATCATTTAAGAACACTAGACCCTTGTCGAGATGCAAGCAATTCCTTTGGACAAAGTACATTTGAGCTTGCTGGCTGACTTGATGTTTGTGTTCTGGCCACCCATTTTGACAGTACCTCATAACCTCACACAGTGCTGTATCCTTAGCAGTTTCCCGCCTGAACTCATCCTTTCTAGTAGTCGACACCTGACTTGTATCACTCACACTCACAAGGTGAACCATTTCTGCAGACAAATCTTCATCTGCATGTTCCACTTCTGGCAAATACGCCCTTGACAGTAAGTCTGCTACATGCATGAGTTTGCCTGGAAGATACTCTACCGACAGCGTGTACCGTAGCAGCCTGATTTTCATCCGTTGAAGTCTAACAGAATACACATCTGCTATACTTTTCTTAAACACTGGAACTAATGGTTTGTGGTCTGTGTGTACTATGACATGCCTTCCATATATGTAGTGATGAAACTTTCTCGCTGCAAACACAATACTGAGCATTTCCTTCTCGACTTGTGCATAATTCTTTTCTGCTGAGGACAAACTTCGGGAAGCATAGCTGATTGGCTGATCATCACACATTAAACAACATCCCAGTCCATCTTTTGAGGCATCACACTGAATGGACAGTTTTTTGTTGGGGTCATACAAGCCGAGTACTGGTGCCTTGCTGACCAACTCCTTGACTTGCTGCAACACATCAGTGTGCACTGGTAACCACTGCCACTCAGTATCGTTCTTCAGGAGTTCCCTCAGTGGAGCTATGATGCTAGCTAAGTTAGGTAAAAACTTCCTTAAGTAGCTGATGAAACCCAACACTCTTTGCAGCTCAACTTTGTTGGTGGGTGTTTGTAGTGCTAGAATAGCTCGCACCTGGTCGGGATCTGGCTGCATACCATTTGAGGAGAACACATGCCCAAAATACCTTGCCTCCTTCTTTTTGAACTGAATCTTGCGTACATTGAACTTCACATTTAGCGCTCTCGCTCTCTGTGCTACCTGTAACAATATTTGATCGTGCTCAACTTCATTTGCAGCAGCAATCAAGAGGTCATCAAAGTATACTAGTACCCCTGGAATATCACCAAAGTTTTGCATGTTTATTCGTTGAAAAATTTCAGGTGCACTCGATAACCCAAATGGGAGCCTGAGAAATTTATAACAGCCAAATGGTGTGCTGAAAGTGCAGTACATACTTGATTCCTCATCTAGTTCCACCTGGTAAAACCCATCTTTCAGGTCCAACACTGTGAAAATGGACTTATTGTTCAGCTGGCAGCTCAACTCCTCTAATGTTGGTATCATGTGATACTCCCTGCAAATTGCCTTATTCAGGTCTACTGGATCTAGACAGAGTCTGAGACTTTTGTCGCCCTTTTCAACAACAGTTAGGTTGCTAACCCATCCAGTTGGCTGATCAACCTTGGCAATAATTCCTAGCTTAACAAGCTCGTCCAACTTGATTTTTAATCTATCTCTTAAGGCAAAGGGCACTCTTCGAGATGGTTTAGCAACTGGCTGAACAGATTTATCTACTACCAATGTGCACTTGTTCGGAATACACCCGACTCCCTGAAATACATCTGCAAATTCTGAGAGGAACTTATCTTCCGATAAAACGCTACTGTGTAAGGTGTGGACAAAACTGCGAGAAACTAACTTCAAACACACGCATCCTGGCAGTCCAAGAATGGGCATTCTGCAGCTACCATCTTCAACAACAACAAACTCCAGGCACTCCTGAGCACCATCTGCTGTATTTACTCCACACATTAGCTTAATGACACCCACTGGTTTCACTTTTTTGCCGCCGAACCCTTCGAGTGTTATGTGTGACCATTTCAACTGGGTTGGGCGAGCCAGCTGCTTCACAATACTCTGTGATATGATATTTACCTCTGAGCCCGTATCAAGCTTGAAATATACAGTCTTACCTTCAACCCACATTTCTTGGATCCACTCCTTTCGGCCTGGCCTGGCATCCTCCACCCCGGTCGTTGCTTCTGCCACTTCTAATGTGCTGACAAAGAACTCTTCCATCTCACCTCCCGTTAACCTAACCTCTTCAACTTGGTTGGTGCACACGGTTGCAAAATGATTGAACTTCATGCACTTGTAACATTTTTTTTCCAAAGGCAGGGCACTCATTCTTCCTATGTACCCTCCCGCACCTTCGGCACTTAGGACTTCCTTGTTGCACATGCTTCTGTTCAGCCCCCCCTTTGTATGGTACCTGCTGCTGTTCAGTTGATTTCTGCTTTCTTCTATTTCGCCACACAGTTTCAACTGTGCCTCCTCTCGGGTGAATTTCATCATCCGACGAATCCTCACGCCGATTAACAGGATTGACAGCTTTGGTTTGTATAGCGTCGGCACGTTGCTTGCCTAGCTCAGCCACCCTACACTGTTCCATTGCCCGTGACAAGCTGAGATCCGGTTCACGCAACAAACGTTCCTGCAGCCCTTTGTCCCGAATGCCCAAAACTATTCTGTCCCGCACAACACTGTCTGTCTGGTCCTTGAAGTCACAACTTTGAACCAGCTTTTTTAAATCTCTCACAAACGAGTCAAACGGCTCTCCCTCTTCCTGAGATCGGCAATTAAACTTGTACCGCTCAACTACGATATTTTTTACAGGATTACAATAATGTTCAAATGCTCGCAACACCTTTTCAAAATCCCTACGGTCTTCCGCTGGAAGATCGAATGTGTTGAACAACTCAACAGCCTCGTCTCCTATGAGGTTTAACCACATCGCCGCCTTGACTGCCGATGGTTTGGACTCATATCCAGTCGCTAGCATAAAAATATCAAAGCTCTGTTTGAACCGCCGAAAGTGTTCACACAGATTTCCATCTAGAAGCAGCGCCGGCGGTGGCTTAAACGATTCCATCGCGCCGAATCCTGTATAACCTCTATCTCCACGTGGCACAACAACGAAACAACACCACTAAGGTCACGTTGCGAACACTATGCGATTTACTACCGACTGCGCCATGTTGTGTTTTCACCTTGTTTAAATGGACATCAACTCATTACACTGTACGACTATCACATATTTATTCAAAATCGCTCTACTCATTATGTTACATTCACTCTCCACCATTACATCACGATCCACTGCCCGCTCTACCACTTCCTTTCATAGATACCAACTCTCATAGATGCCAACATCACATATCACAACAGGTACAAGCTCTTCTTGGAGATTTAAACAATGAAGCGTGGAGTTTTATGAATTTTTTCTGGGAATGGGGATGCAATATGACACATTCTTTCAAGCTTAGTGATGAGATCATCCTTCATCTTGGTGGAAATGCAACCTAGTCTAGCTTGAAAGGGCCTCTCAAAATTGAATATATTTTGTGCTTCTTCCCAAGAACAGTTCTATGGTTCTAACATTTTTTGCAGGAAACAGTGTTGCAGGAATTTCACATCTGATCATGTCGCAGAACTAATTTTTTCAGGAATATTAATTTTTTAACAGGATGGAGCACCACCACAAAAATTTTTGTTAACAATGAGCTTTTTCAATGATGGGATTGGCCATAAGGGGTGTACATATTTGGATGGCATTGCTCCACTGGCCACCAAGGTTACCTGACTCAAGAGTGATTTTTTATTTTCAGGATTTTGTGAAAAACCCCATTTATATGCTAAAAAAAAACCATTTATGTACCCTCCAATCTCCATTTTCAACAACTCTAGAACTGCAACACTGCTCTAGCACAACAGAAGTGAATGTTTTAACATCGTTCAGACTGAATATTGGAACAAGTTGAAACTAATTTGTAGATGTACTATGCAACTAGAGAGGGGCATATTTAACATGTGTAAAAATTGTAATTTAAATTATGTATTTGTATGCCTCTTAATTTCTTAAGGCTCTAATTCAATTTTTATTGCGTAAGGATCCTTAAATGACCTTAAATTTTACTTGAACTCGACGCACATCAACATGTGACGCGGAAGCACATCAGACCTGCTGGATCAATAGAGCAAAAATGGGCGAACAGTAGATTAGAGCAGAGGCACGAGAGTAGTGATTTGTCAGTACCAGTGCCAAAGCTTGTACCTTGAAGCTGGTTTCATAAGTACCTATGTTGTGCTTATCCGAAAAATGAAAATTAGGAGACTTTGAGGCTCAACCTCACCCGCTATGTTTGCTTATTGCATTTTCATTTCATTATACGTAGGCCCTATGTGGCAATTATGTTTTTTTTCTATGTAAGTATTACATAATATGTTTTTTGTAAATTTTTTCTCCAAAGACATGTTTCATTACATCATCTGCAATTTGTTGTTAGGCATGGATTATTTACTAAAAACTTTTTCTGACTTGTTGCATTACTGTGGTTATTAAAGATTCATTTTCCGTGTTTTGTCACGTCTGTCATTATTTGTATTTTATTTATAAATAGAATGTTGGAAAACATGCTGAGTTTCAGATGTTGAGAGATTCGTGACAATTATTAAAAAATTAATTTGTTAAACATTATTAACACTCAGTGGGACGGAGCCTTTGGTTGAGACGAGGATTTAAAAATAAAGAAAAGAAACTACAGTTAGGTTTGTTACTTTATGCTTTAGTGGTCAGGAGAAATTTCTTTTTTCATATTTTACGAGAACAGAAAATTCATTAACAACACAAAAAAAAAAGGGGGGGGGGGGGGTTGGGGGCTTTTTAACATTATGTTTTTACTACAACATTACACAAAAATTATAAGGCTTATTTTTTTTCGGTGTCCATAGGTTAGGAATTTCAGTGCTTCAAAGGTAAAGTGAAAATAGATTCTGAAAGTAGTTGCTTCCCTTAAACACGGATGTTAGCAGCTGTCAGGAGCCTCCTGGGAGAAGACATCCTCAGGATGTGACGGTCAGGGAATCCCTCAAAAGCCCGTATACCGGAGAAACAGTTGAATTGGGGGGCGGTGCTTGGACCCACTGCATCACAAATAATGCAGCATGATTAGTGACAGTAAAAGGCAAAAGAACTTTGACTCAAAGTCGTAACTTTACAAAAATTAAAGGGGCATCAGAGTTATAAAAAATATTCCACTTGCCAATTATTTGGGTAGTCAACGAATGATAAAAACATGATGAGATGATCAAGAAAGACCAGAGCTTCCATGCTCTGCCGCGTAGAACGACACACGGTAAAATATCTAAAAGTTAGCAAAGACCAGAAAAGGCAACTACAAGTTATAATAGACGGAGATTTTGGGAGCCAATCCTGTAGTTTTCTGACTACATCCCGTATCGAAAATTATCACTGAGTACTAATATGTGAAGAGTGACTCAGACTAGAGCGGTGGTCACACCCGAATATGTTGAAGGCTTGGAAAATTCCTTGAGATCTGGCCGAGGGCTGAGAGAAATATCGGGCCTTGTGTATCATTCCGCCTGGAGGCTAAGTAGTGCTGGCGGGCAGGCAGTATACGCATTGCCAGTACGTTGGCCTTAATAATGGTTGGGGGGGGGGGGGAGGGGGAGGCAAAGTTACATAGAATATAGTCCATGTAGAGATGAAAGTGTGCTAACCAGGAGACTGTTGAGTAGCGAAAAGTTATAGGGGAGGGGCCCCAGGAAAAGGAGGGGGGATTCGTGGCACCGAGTGCCTCCATGCGGGAAGGACTTTTTTGGGGAAGGAGGGGGGGGGGGGGGGTTACAGGAGGACCATCCATCCAGTGGGGTTCGGTGGCAGAGAAGTCGAACTGAACTTAGTAGCACCGACCATAGTTGGTGACAGTACTGCTAGGTGGCGTTCAGAGATGCCGCAGTATAACCTATCGCTGAAAGATGGGGGTCTAGGGGAGGGTGCTGTCTTGTGGGACAAAACGGAGTTAAAGGGCTTAATTTAAGTTCCGCAGGGGCCCGAGAGATAGTGCAAATAGCGCTGCGCTGGGGGGCCAATGTGGATAAAGGTAGAAGCCCCATGGGAGGGGGAAGAATTACAGTGAAAAACAAAATGGTGAAGGGGTGTGGGGAAAATGCTGCCACTGACAGATATGCAATGCCTGACGTGCTCTGGCAGGCCAACAGAAGATACGCGTGCCTGACAAAAGACGCAGAGCCTAGCCGATACCTTAGCCACGCCCGTGCTCTGGGTGCGCTGATGGTTGCAGGCACTCGAGTGCAGGAGCGTGCTGCTGGTGGCTAGGACAGGAGAAATTACACTCCAGGACATGCAGGAAGACGGGGGGAACTGGAATCACGCTGCTAACACAGCTTGGGAAGAAGAAAGCTCGGCAGGCACCTGCGTCAGACCCACAGGCTAAAGTTTAAATTATAATGTCCCCTTAGGATACAGAGGTTATAAAAATTTAAGTATGAGCTTCTATATACTGAACAAAGTACTAAAAAATAGGAATTTTAATGGTGCTAAGAAAAATGCCTTATTTGCTGCACAGTTTCTACAGTTTGGAAAATTATTGCAATTTAGCTTTTATAGTCACATTCATAAAACCAACAAGTGTCTCATGCCAAGCCTGAAACATGGATTGGTTACTGAACGGGAAAGTGAGAAGAGTTCAACTTTTAATAGCACTAGCCCACATGTGACATAATTGAAGCTGGGTGTTAAATTAGCAGAAGCGTGAAAAACTGTCAGAAACGATATTCTCTCATGAAGTATTTATAAATTTACAAATTAAACACACACAGTTTAAAATTACTGGTGTACAGTGCTGAATTGCTGTTTGACTGGGTGGCTTCAACTGTTACTGATAATATTTATCACATGTGCAGCACAGAAATAGCAAAAAGTTAATAATTTATATTATGCTTTTAACACGCCACCAGATAACGTAAGTTTTCTTCCGTGCCGGTCTTTTGATTTATCAACATGTAAATAAAAGACGAAGAGAAAATTTTTGTGGTCTTTAGAAGATCATTAATTCAAAGTCTTTTTAATGAAAGTCAGTTAGTCTTCAGCCTAATTATTTTATGTCATTTTATTACAGCCACCAATACCAAAAGCCCATTATGGAGGTCGTCATACTGTCACAATGCTTCCTGGGTCGGGAATTGGGCCAGAACTGATGGGCCATGTGAAAGAGATTTTCAGGTATGTACCATGATGTAGGCTGGGTATCTGCACAGACAAGTTGTGAAAATAGAGGAACGTGTAAGATATGTATTTAGGGTATAACATGGTGTGAGTTAAAAATTATGGTATAGAAATAATAATTTAATGAATATGTAAGACATTTACTGTTTAGTGCAGGATGTTTACAGATTTGAAAAACAGTAGTCATGAAATAAGCCTAAGTACACAAAGTCAGAAAATCTTGCATGTCCACTGTGCATGTAGCTAATGTAGATTAGCCAAATTTTACAATTTTGCTGTTATTTTTACAGCAAGGATGTGTATCACATTTTTTAAGGCAATGTACAAATATTCTATTTTTATCTTTGGTCAACATTTTTACATTACACCTTTATGATTTACTAGCAAGTTGCACTGTCTCAGTCTCTAAGTTAAATGTAAGCATTGACAATAAGAAATACTACCTATATAAACATTATTTTTACAGTACTTAAAATCAGGTGTACATTGTAGTTATACCACATTATTGTTTTGAAATGCAGTGTTGTATTCTATGTAAAATTTCTTGTAACAGATGGTTTGTTAGCTACTGTGAATTTATAAGAAACCTGTTTGGATTGATGAGAAAGTACATTATTTTTGATGTAGATTTAGCAAAATAATTTTGATTAAAACATTTAAGCATTAATAGGTCTGTTTGTTTATTACATTTGTACCTTTTTTTAATTGTGGAAATATATGTTTTCATCAACCTGGACTTTTTTTTAGTTGTGTAACTTAGAACATGACACTAATTTTTAATGTTTTAATACCTTGTATAAATTGTGCACATGTTTAAAGTCAGTGTTATCTGTACAGTTTTAGGCCTTCTTAACTGGACAGAAGAGAATGGTTTAGGTATGGTAAAAATAATTACAGTAATGTTGAGTGTATGATACTTTCTGATAGAACTATGGGGGGAAAACAAACAGTAGTTTATTTGGCAACACACAAAAAGAAAACTAAGTTTATTAAGTGGAGGCAGATTTCCCTGAATTTTTGGTAGAAAATTACATTCCTTTAAGTGGAGTTGATCATATTAGGCTACTATTTATTTTGTTTATTTATCTTCAAGTCTTGCTGATGAGGTCATTAGAAATGAGAACATAAATTCATATTGGGGGTGTTGGGAAAGGACTCTGCAACTCTTTGCATTATCCATATATTCCAGCACCAGCCTGGAGGAATTTTCTAAAACATTGGAAAATCCAAATCAGGTTGACTACCGGGATTCAAACCCAGGTCCTCCAGACGATATACATATATGTTGGTAGTTCACATACTGTCAACTGTGATTATAAATACACATACACATAGGCAAAGTCCGGGCTTTCCATGTAAAACAGTTTCTAGTGGTGTCCAGGTGTTAAGTAATTGAAACTCAAGAAGTCTGGCAGGTAATGCTGCCAAGGAGTCAAATCTTGGTAGAAGGGGTATGATTGTTCAAGACTGGCTAAAGGTCGAAAGCCTTTTGGGCTATAACAATAATGTTTTGCAGATAAACTGAAGCAGAAAGTTCCACATGCTGACAGCAGGGAGTGCTATGTATGCTTTCAAAGTAGGTGCTAGTACCTGGCAGTGTCCAGTGTCAAGGCTTGGTGGTAGAGAGGTTTCAAGGAATTTTACTACAGTAAATCCCTTTAGATTGTTTCCTACAATCTATGCCTTGACCTTGTGTCTTCGTTACCATTATGTACTATGTTGATTAGCCAAGTATGCTCAAATGTTTTCTTCAAATTGTGAATTTGGACTTACATTTTTAGTATTGTGTGTTGTAGCACATTCTGTGTTCTTGCAATGTTTGAATTTTCAGATGTTCATGTGATTTACAGATATGGAGGTGTACCTGTTGACTTTGAAGAAGTTCAGACTGATGCAAGGAGTGAAAGCAATGAAGATTTGGATTATGCCATTACTACTATCAGAAGGAATGGTGTTGCAATCAAAGGTTTGTGTTTATTAATTTTTTTATTAAGTTATAAAACTTTTAGTGTGTACCTGTGGTGTCATGAACAGAGATTTAATTTTTTTCTTTAATTTGTTTGTTTTTTCAGTTTCAATTTTTTTTTTTATAATTTTTATCTGCTATTGTCAGATTTTACTCCCACAATTTTTAATTCCACAGTACTCAATCCTATTTTGTGCATTTAAATGCAGTGCAAAATGTAGTATCCTAGATATAAAACACAGCTGTGTACAGTAATACAAAACTATTACAAGGGTTAAAGGTAAAGTTTTGTTTCTGTATTTATGCATACATTGCATAGGGGTAGGAGGGAGCTCCATAGCACATGAGTGTTAGTGTTATGTTATTCCACTTTCGGCTAATTTTGTGTATCGTCTGCACATTTCCTAAAGCATAAGTGATTCATGGGCTGACATAGTAAGGTGGCAGCATTTAGTAGATAAAAGGTCATTTTTAAGTTAGTGTGTTAGTAAATGGTCAAATTTAGAATTTATGTAAGCCTGTGTGTAGCTAAATAATACGGAAGAGCTAAGTCAATTTTCAGGTGCTTCTCAACGTAATAGAAGAGCATTGTAGAATGAATATTTCAAATACAACATATTTGTGAACTATGTATTGTGAAGAGTCTATCATGAATTTGAATTTAAAAAAAAAACACCTTCTAAAGTAGTGAACTGTAGCCATTCTGTTACTTTTGCAAACATGAATGGAATAATGAAGCAATTTTAATGGGTTTGCATGTTTGAGTCTTCATGTGAGTGATGGAATATGGCCATATTTTTTAATAATTATGTAGGTGATGTGAGTGTGAAGTAATTAATGTAATGAATCACCTCATCCCATATAGTGAAAAAAAAAAATTTATTTCCGTGTATATTTTAACAGTTTTTTTTTCTTTCCATGCAAATCATATTTCAAAATTAGAAATGCAGTGAGTGGGAGTAGTGGTCTGTCTTTTGTACAGTCATGATCTTGAAGATTACATGTGTACAATTTGGTTGAAATTGATTGAGAGGATTGATTTTTGTAATATAAACTGACAAATCCTATTTTTTATTTGGACAGGTCTATAAAAAAAGATTATTACAGCCAACAAGTTGTGTTGGCCGTACATTATGGAAACTGATATTTCAACCAATATAAAGCTTGTTTGACTTCCTCTCCAAGTAATTGCTAATCAAAGCCAGTCAGATGAGACTTCTATTAGCATACTCTTCATTGCTGTCATTGCTCAGTTCCAAACGCGATTATTCAAAATCACTAAGGGCCAGTTTCACCAACCAAGTCTAAGCAATTTAGTCTCATTAAGTTGGCAAATCAGCACAATTATTTCTATATTGTGGTCCTCCATGCACTTAAACTCAATTTTTTCAGGAAAAAATGAGGTTAATATGAGAGTTCCAAGTTTTGCCAGTTTTTTCCACTAATATAATTTAAAAAAGAAAAAAAAACAGCTCAAGCTTTGAATAACATAGTTTTAAAAAAGGCACATTTAATGTCTTTGTTTCAGTGTGTAGGCTTCTGTATTTGTGAAAAACATAACTATTTTGAAAATTCTTGACGATATTACAATATGACGAAAATATATATTTGTTGAAATGATTGGTCCTCAGAATATGTCAATGAAGATTGTATGGAATATTTTTTTTTTATTATTTGGTTATAATTGGTGTGTCACTATACTGTAGAAATGTTAGTTGTACAAATGAATACAATACTAACTTTGTTACCACTCACCACCTCTCGCTAGCTCAAAATTAGGTGATGAGTGTACATACAGGTTGGTAGCAGGTCACTAAGTAATTTATACGCTATGTTCGATGTATTACCTGTTTTTTTTATTCACTTAAAAATCACAATATATATTCCGCACAACAGAACACAAAACAAAAATTAAACTGTACATCCAGAAAAGATAAAAACACGGATCCATCGCCCGACCACGGCCTGCTTGGCCCGGTGCTCAAACAATGACTAACTTTACAGCCTTCCTTCGCTTTGTGCGGGCAGTGTCCTGGGCTGGCTGACGTAATTTTCAGCCAATCACGGCGCATGGCAACAGAAACTTCCACGAAATTCTTACTTCTGTTCCCACGACGCAGCAATTTTCTCTCTCTTTCTCTCTCACTCCCGTGACAGTGACTCAAACGCCTAGCGTGTGAAACAAAGCCTCGGTTGTGGAAATAACGAAGGAGAATTACGTCAGCATGCCTTCTCACACAAAGAAGCCAGCAAAAAAAATACTAGAAAAATAAACTTATGAATTATAAAAATAAAAACAATAAACCCGGTGAATTACGTTCACAATAACTTCTGAAAGGAAAAATTTTTACATCTAACCTGAAATATGACAAAAAGTTTATAACAAATTATTAGTACTGGATTGCATGGGGAAGGCTGTAATCTGAGTTGTTACAACTTTATACCTTTTTTATAACTTCGTTAATTACTGCACTGTGACTTAGTAGGTTAGGTGTTACATCCCTTTGATGATGAGTTTTTTTTGTTGTATATATACATGCACAAAAAAGTCATATTGTAGTTTCATTTTATATATTTTAATATTTGTTCTGTTTATTTCATGTAGTTCAAGATATACTTGCATCTCTAGGAACGTACTTTCTTTTTGGACTATTATTTTGGAACAATATTAGTGTTTATTTTAAAATTTAAATAAATACTTTGGTTGTTCTTTATTCTACATATTTCTGAATATATTTATGTACAAGTTTCACTTAGTACCTACATGTTTTGGGATTTTAGATTTTGAACACTTGTTATAATTTTAATGGAAGTGTTATACATTTATATGAAAGGAATGCAGTTGTCATTGATGTGGCCTTTTGCCTTGGCTACCAGCACTGTTTATGTCTAAGACTGGTGGAATTTAAATTAACGTTATTGAAAATGTTACGTAATTTTGGAAAAGAGGAGATTATTTTATGGCTTGGCAGGAGATTGATGTGATTCTGGCTTGGCAGAGTTTTCAGCTTTCTTTTCCAAAATTATTAAAGACATAGCTTGGTTTCTTTTAGTTCACACCCTGCTGGAAGAATCATAGTGTAGGTTAGACCGGGTGATACCTGAAGGTATTGAATATAGGCTTTGCAAAATAAGTTTAGCCATGTTGTCCTTTGGTGAGTGCAACCATACATATTTAGCAAAGCTAACTTAATTGTATTTATTGAATATCACAGTAGCTCAGTAATTCAGCTACATATCTTAGTTATAAAAAATATAATTAAACTACTGAGAAAGCAATGTTATGTGATTTTTGGCAAAAATAAAATATTTACTGCTTACAGAAAACCAAAAGCATTCTAGTTACACCGAGTGGTCTAGTAGATAAATAACTTGTGTTCTACTTATAATTTGATGCCTAGCCAAAGCAACATTATTATATAATTGCCAACAAAAATCAGTTTTATCAATATTTATTTTATTATATTAAACATTCTGAACTGTTTGTTGGTATGATGGTGCCCACTATAGCTAATTATCCCCATGTTATTTCAGTATTATTTGATGAAATTGACAGAGTATTGCAGAAACAAGTAGGTCAGGTCAGGCTGATGTGAAATGAAATACTAAGATTTATCTCTAACTTTTTTTAAATTGTAAGTAAAAGCTATAAAATAACTTGAAAATGTGCATATTTTATATTATATTCATGCCAGCGACAATAATCAGCATTATATGACACATATCGTCAAGTGTATCGAAGGCCAAATGAAACAGTTCATCCTTCATGTGTACAAGGTCAGGTTCAAGCCAGAGGTGGGTCTGTGATGTTTTGGGGATGTTTTTCATACATGGATGGGGTCTGCTCACTGCGGTGACGACTAACATGGATCAGCATGTTTATTTAAACATTCTGGATGATCAGGTGCCTTTCAGTCAACATTTGCATGATGTGTATACTATTGATACCCCAATTTTTCAAGATAACGATAGCAAAGTCCATCGGGCTGGATGCATATGTGTGACTGGTTTTATGAAGACTCCCTCACCCTATTACATCTCGATTGGTCTGCAAAATCACCTGACTCTAATCCCATTAAAAATCTGTGGGACATGTTGGAACAGCGGGTAAAACACCAACATCAGCATCCCCACAATTTGGTGGAATTGCGTGATCCAATCCTCAGCGAGTGGCTTAACCTGGATGTGACGTACGTACCTGCGCAACCTTGTGGACTCACTTCCTAACCTAATCCAGGCAGTTATCAAGTCCAGAGGTAGATTTACCCTGTATTAAATTATGCTTGTAATGATTTCTGCAGGGGTAACTAAGTTTTTGTCCGGTGAGTTTACCATTTCAAGGATTATTATGCACAAACATAAATAAATCATCAATCAGTGAAAAGAAGACATCATTACTACACTATTCCTTCATTAAAACTCATTACATTACTCCTGAAAAATTTACAACTTTTACTCTCTTATTATTATTAAAGTTTAACTAATCTTGTTATGCTATTATTCATGACAATCTGGTTTACAATAGTGTCAAACAATGGTCAGAAACAAAATTTATATCCATCCTTTATCCCTGCTAAGCAAATTTACATTTGTAGTGTTACACTTTAAAAATTTTAGTTGATGCCTATCCCAAAATATGCTTATACAAAATAATCCCAAACAGTTGATTTCCGTAATCAAAGCTTCACAGAATTTCTTGAATCATTAGACCCTCATGGTCAACACAACAACGAAGAAACATACTTTGGCACTCTTGGCCCATAAAATGACAAAATATATGATTTGGCCCAGTACACCCACAATACCGCAACTTCGGCACACCTTGGTTAAAAAAAGACAATATATATTAACAACACTGTAGGAAAATACACATATGCATGCATCTTGGCTAGTACACGAATACCTAACATTAATATGCATCTTGGCTGGTACAAGAATACCTCAATAATAAGTTGTGCAAAAAAACTACACAAGATATAAAAAAACAGGAAAAACCATTATTTCAATTTTTGCAGAAATTTTCAAAAATATTACCCATCCTTGATATTTAAATTTATTCTGTAATTTATAACAGTACCAGTTATAACCTATTCTTTCTCGAAATTCATTGAATGATGTCTGAAAAGGAACATAAGTGTTAGCAGAGCTTTCTCTGATACAAACTGGAATATTTTAATGTTTACTTTGATTACTTGTTAACATTGCACTCTGCATTGCAAGCAGTAACATCATTAGTACATATCACTGAGGGGGAGAGTGCCAAAGGGGAGAGGGACTCCTTGCCCAGGTAAAGAAAAATAGACTCGTGAAATACTAATATTATACATTAAACCCCTTGCTTCTCAGCTTCATTTAACAAATGAAGATTTTGAACACCGTGCTCGTCTACTTAGTTTAATTTACAGGAAACTGGCTAGCCAAACAGAGGAAGAATATGCTTATCATTTAAATGTTTCATATGGTTTCTGAAGCTATTAAAGATGATTTAAATGGTGTTGAAGAGTAGGTGTTACTTTTCACTATGGGAGGTGCAGACAGTGGCAAGTCATAGTTATTAAAATTACTAGTGGAACACATTAAATGTTATGCTCCAACTATCAATGTATTACTACTCAAACCAAAATTGTGTTAAGTTACATCCTTAACTTGAGTCGTAACATAAGCTTCATCAAGAGAGAGACAAGTGCCGCCATATAAATTGGCTAGTCATAGACTAAATTTCAGTGGTCTCCTACAAGAATTTGAGAATAAATTATCCATTTACATCTACAGGAATTTAAAAACTAGAAATTATTTGGCGGAGTTAACATCTTGCTCTTTGGTGACATAATGCAACTGCCTCTTGTCAAAGGTCACTGGTGTTTTTTGCAACCATTAATGTTTGCAGCACATATTAATTTGTGGCATCAGTTTTCATTTTGCGAGCTGACAATAAATTTGTGCTAGCATAACAATAGTGAAATAATCAATCTGTTAAATAATTTGCATGTTGGTGAATTAACTGCCAATAAGATGCAACTGTTATGTGAACATTGCAGAATGTCTTTAACAGGAGAGTTGGCTGTCGGAGTTACAGTTCGAATGTAACCCACTGTGAAACAAGTGGATGCTTATAATGATAATATGACAGCAGAAAATGTGAAAACACGTAGAGTTTATACCACAAATGCTGTAAATGAGTATCGTGAAACAGCCACATATGGAAATATGCCACCAAACACTGTCATTCCAAAAGATGTCTATAACTGCGGATGTTTATTATCAGCGCTGAAGTTAGGTGAAGAATCCTGGGTCATTCTAATGTGAAATATATTGGTCTCAGACGGGCTTGTAAATGGAGCACTGGAGATTGTCAAGAAAGTAAAGTGGCCTGTTCTTAGGAGAGAACAAATCGAAGAACATGAATTACCTGAATGTCTATTTATAAAATTTGCTTTTAAAATTACGATTGGAAGCAGAATAAAATATGAAGATGTCTTGGTAGCATAACTCCAGTTGTTGCAACAGTTCAGCCTACTGAAGGATATGGAGACAAAAAATGCCGAATGTTTCCTGTGACTCTTAAGCTGGGCAGTAACACTGCAAAAGTTACAGAGCACTACACTTGATAAAGCTGTTATAGACCTAGGAAACAAAAGTTTGCTGGAGGCCAGGTGTGTGTAGCTCTCAAGTCGTGTGAAAACCTTGGAAGGAATAGCATTGTCTGATTTAGAACTTTTTGGTCTTGCTCATGCAGTCTATTGTAGGGCCTTACTCTTCTCCACTCTGCATTTTGTTATCAAACCAGGATAGTGCTTTCCTGGATATTTGACTATGACAAAGTCACCTTCTTTTAAATTACCTTTTAGAGATTCTGGTTCCAGTAGATGTGTTTTGCTAGGCCCACTTGTACCAACATCTTCTCCTAAATCTTCAGATTCACTTTCATAAAAGTTGGACCCGGAATCAAAACAACAATCCTCATGGAGACTGTAAGAACTGGAGTGTTCAGATTCAGTTTCTGGTTTTCGATTTTTGATTTCTACATGGGTGTCCTCTTTTCGGCTTAGGAGTAGACGTTCAAGTCCATTTCATCTGCACTCGATTCATCAAACTAAATTTGAACAGACACTTTTGCCAGCTGGCACATCCAGTTTCTTTCGTTTCTTACTAGGATATTTTTTGGTCAACTCCTACCTTCTTTCTGCAAGTTTTTGCAAGAAAGAGTCTCTTATCAGTTTTTAAAGAACGCTGCTGATGTTTTTTTGAGGCAAGCGCTCCAGAATGTTGGTTCTGTAAATAGTTATGATACCTGTTTTTTTCAACCCAAAAATTAGGTTTTTTTTCTTCTCTACATACAAATAATCAATTTCCTGTTTTAGGAGTTAAGGAAACTGATCCTTGGGCAAGTTTGTCATTGACTGGTTTTTTTTTTCTTTTTTCTTTCCACAGAGTCAAAATCTTATGCCTCTCTCCTTTTATAGGACCATAATAGGTAACATCCAATGGCTGGGTTAGACAAGTAGAATTTGGGGTAGTTACACAAACCTTATAATATTTTCCTCGTATGCTTTTAATTTTTCTACTTTGATATGCGAGGTTCAATTATCTCTCATCACAACCTTGTCTCAGAGGAGCTTTTTCAAACGAGTAAGCAGGGTTGAGATAAAGCATACTTTGAACGTCCCTATATCAAACCAACCACTTTTGATTCTATTATATCTGTACCCTGCAGGTCCACATTCTGTTCATGTAGACCACAAGTGTTCTGACTTGTACACTACGTAAGGTGGTAACATCTCTCCACTTAACATTAGTGAAGTACAAGATTTCGTAGACTCCATAATACATTCTACATACTTTTGTCCTCTTTTACAAATAATCTTTCTTGACCCTGGGTCATATTTTAGATTTGTTTCATCATAGTTTCAGAAATTTTCATCTGGCACATCACTGAGAACATTTCCTAAGTTATTATCAAAATAATCGTTGACTATTTTTTCATCAATAGCAGCTCTTGTTTTATGTTGCTTTCTGTGTGCACCGTTAATTTTGGGTTGCGTTTCCTAAACAATGCTGCCCTATCAGGTCCTGGGAAATTGTTTTTAAAGTTATTTACTGTATGCCCCTGTCTGTCAAGAAAGCATTTCATGGAGTATCTCAAATCAAGATCAGTAATTGTAAATCCAAATTCATCCAGCTTGTTGATATGGGTCTGAAAAAACATTCTTCTTCGTGAGAAAACACTGTTGGATGGCCATGTTTTTTTACCTAATTTGTTTTAAGCTTATTTATTATTGTGCTTCTAGGTATAATACTGACTTGCATTTTCTTACTCCACTTCATTTGTCCATCAAACAAGTTTGCAATACCTCAGCATTGTTGTCAGCATATTTTCTGGAACCTGCTTTTTGTTATTTCTGTTCATGATGTCGTCAGCTACTGGAACAAAAATAACAAATAACATTTTACAACAGCAATGTTCGAAAAAAATTATTAAAAACATTTTTTAAAAGTTTTAGTGGTAAAAATTGTATTTCTATGTAGCTAGGATACTTTGATCCAAACTAGGCCTGGCAAAAAGTAGCCCCGAAAACCTAGTTTATATGTTAACTTTATGAAAACTTTAAAATTCATTGTCAAAACATAAAAATTCAGACAAACTATGATCTAGCATTGGTGACAGGTTACTAAAGGTCATATTTTGAAAATAACCTTCATTTTAACTCTTTTAAAGATTGCTTCACAGGAGAAAGTTAGAAGGATAAAAATCTTCACATGCAAACAAATGTTTACATAAACTCCAGTGTTGCCAATAACAAAAAATTAAATTTACTTCAAACTGTTGAATTACCCTCAAACAGGGTAAAAACTATTTTTCAAGTCCATAAACTGTTATTTATGTTGTGATGTTTGTTCAGAACAAAAAATAATAACTTATTTTTTGTGTTGGGCCAAGGTACACGTGGACCAAAGTAGCCCTGGTTGATGGTAGTGTAGAATTTATGTAATATATTTTTTGTATGTTTGTAAAGAACTTGTGATGTTTTATTTCTTGAACCTGTTACTTTTGTGGTATTTTTAATTAAATTACTTTTTTTTTCATTGATCAAGGATTGGAGCAAGGACATTAATCTATTGATTCAATCAGTAAATTGAGTGTTTTTTTGATGATTTTTGGAATTTTTCCAGAATTTCCAGCTAAATAATTACAAATTTCCAATATGGTGGTCAATATGTCA